>NW_025964334.1:61182497-61478412 GCF_023055435.1 Haliotis rufescens
TTAGCCAAAGCACAATATCACGGCTTGCTGCTCGCTACAACGAAACAGGCACAACAAATGACCGTCCCCGTACAGGAAGGCCTAGAGGCACCACACCAGCCCAGGATCGCTACATCCCAGTAGAGTGTGACTGCAGGAGTAGTCTCCCTTGTACTGTGCTTGCCCCGACAGTGAACCTCTCCCAGCTCACGGCTGAGATGTGTAGCGTACCTGGACCTGACGGAGTAGTCTCCCCTGTACCGTAAGGGCGATTATAGATTTACGACTATGACTGTGCTGTTGTAATGTGACTTTCAGTGCAAGTGTTAATATATCATGTAGTGTGTGAAAAGGCGGAATATGATACCATATAATTGATGTATACCGTATACATGACAGTATGTGACCAGTGAAATATCACGTAATGTGATAAGGCGGACTAAGATACCATATAATTGATTAAACCGTATACATGACAGTGTGTGAACAGCCTGATATCATGTAATGTGATAAGGCGGACTAAGATACCATATAATTGATGTATACCGTATACATGACAGTATGTGACCAGTGAAGTATCACGTAATGTGATAAGGCGGACTAAGATACCATATAATTGATTAAACCGTATACATGACAGTATGTGACCAGTGAAATATCACGTAATGTGATAAGGCGGACTAAGATACCATATTATTGATGTATACCGTATACATGACAGTGTGTGAACAGCCTGATATCATGTAATGTGATAAGGCGGACTAAGATACCATATAATTGATTAAACCGTATACATGACAGTTTGTGAACAGCCTGATATCATGTAATGTGATAAGGCGGAATAAGATACCATATAATTGATTAAACCGTATACATGACAGTGTGTGAACAGCCTGATATCATGTAATGTGATAAGGCGGACTAAGATACCATATAATTGATGTATACCGTATACATGACAGTATGTGACCAGTGAAATATCACGTAATGTGATAAGGCGGACTAAGATACCATATAATTGATTAAACCGTATACATGACAGTGTGTGAACAGCCTGATATCATGTAATGTGATAAGGCGGACTAAGATACCATATAATTGATTAAACCGTATACATGACAGTGTGTGAACAGCCTGATATCATGTAATGTGATAAGGCGGACTAAGATACCATATAATTGATGTATACCGTATACATGACAGTATGTGACCAATGAAATATCACGTAATGTGATAAGGCGGACTAAGATACCATATAATTGATTAAACCGTATACATGACAGTGTGTGAACAGCCTGATATCATGTAATGTGATAAGGCGGACTAAGATACTATATAATTGATGTATACCGTATACGTGACAGCGTGTGAACAGCCTGATATCATGTAATGTGATAAGGCGGACTAAGATACTATATAATTGATGTATACCGTATACGTGACAGCGTGTGAACAGCCTGATATCATGTAATGTGATAAGGCGGACTAAGATACCATATAATTGATGTATACCGTATACATGACAGTTTGTGAACAGCCTGATATCATGTAATGTGATAAGGCGGACTAAGATACCATATAATTGATTAAACCGTATACATGACAGTGTGTGAACAGCCTGATATCATGTAATGTGATAAGGCGGACTAAGATACCATATAATTGATGTATACCGTATACATGACAGTATGTGACCAGTGAAATATCACGTAATGTGATAAGGCGGACTAAGATACCATATTATTGATGTATACCGTATACTTGACAGTGTGTGAACAGCCTGATATCATGTAATGTGATAAGGCGGACTAAGATACTATATAATTGATTAAACCGTATACATGACAGCGTGTGAACAGCCTGATATCATGTAATGTGATAAGGCGGACTAAGATACCATATAATTGATGTATACCGTATACATGACAGTTTGTGAACAGCCTGATATCATGTAATGTGATAAGGCGGACTAAGATACCATATAATTGATTAAACCGTATACATGACAGTGTGTGAACAGCCTGATATCATGTAATGTGATAAGGCGGACTAAGATACCATATAATTGATGTATACCGTATACATGACAGTATGTGACCAGTGAAATATCACGTAATGTGATAAGGCGGACTAAGATACCATATTATTGATGTATACCGTATACTTGACAGTGTGTGAACAGCCTGATATCATGTAATGTGATAAGGCGGACTAAGATACCATATAATTGATTAAACCGTATACATGACAGCGTGTGAACAGCCTGATATCATGTAATGTGATAAGGCGGACTAAGGTACCATATAATTGATGTATACCGTATACGTGACAGCGTGTGAACAGCCTGATATCATGTAATGTGATAAGGCGGACTAAGATACCATATAATTGATTAAACCGTATACGTGACAGCGTGTGAACAGCCTGATATCATGTAATGTGATAAGGCGGACTAAGATACCATATAATTGATGTATACCGTATACGTGACAGCGTGTGAACAGCCTGATATCATGTAATGTGATAAGGCGGACTAAGATACCATATTATTGATGTATACCGTATACGTGACAGTGTGTGGCCAGAGTTATGTCATATAATTTTGATAAGGCGGACTAAGATACCATATAATTGATGTATACCGTATACGTGACAGCGTGTGAACAGCCTGATATCATGTAATGTGATAAGGCAGACTAAGATACCATATTATTGATGTATACCGTATACTTGACAGTATGTCACCAATGAAATATCACGTAATGTGATAAGGCGGACTAAGATACCATATAATTGATTAAACCGTATACATGACAGTGTGTGAACAGCCTGATATCATGTAATGTGATAAGGCGGACTAAGATACTATATAATTGATGTATACCGTATACGTGACAGCGTGTGAACAGCCTGATATCATGTAATGTGATAAGGCGGACTAAGATACTATATAATTGATGTATACCGTATACGTGACAGCGTGTGAACAGCCTGATATCATGTAATGTGATAAGGCGGACTAAGATACCATATAATTGATGTATACCGTATACATGACAGTTTGTGAACAGCCTGATATCATGTAATGTGATAAGGCGGACTAAGATACCATATAATTGATTAAACCGTATACATGACAGTGTGTGAACAGCCTGATATCATGTAATGTGATAAGGCGGACTAAGATACCATATAATTGATGTATACCGTATACATGACAGTATGTGACCAGTGAAATATCACGTAATGTGATAAGGCGGACTAAGATACCATATTATTGATGTATACCGTATACTTGACAGTGTGTGAACAGCCTGATATCATGTAATGTGATAAGGCGGACTAAGATACCATATAATTGATTAAACCGTATACATGACAGCGTGTGAACAGCCTGATATCATGTAATGTGATAAGGCGGACTAAGATACCATATAATTGATGTATACCGTATACATGACAGTTTGTGAACAGCCTGATATCATGTAATGTGATAAGGCGGACTAAGATACCATATAATTGATTAAACCGTATACATGACAGTGTGTGAACAGCCTGATATCATGTAATGTGATAAGGCGGACTAAGATACCATATAATTGATGTATACCGTATACATGACAGTATGTGACCAGTGAAATATCACGTAATGTGATAAGGCGGACTAAGATACCATATTATTGATGTATACCGTATACTTGACAGTGTGTGAACAGCCTGATATCATGTAATGTGATAAGGCGGACTAAGATACCATATAATTGATTAAACCGTATACATGACAGCGTGTGAACAGCCTGATATCATGTAATGTGATAAGGCGGACTAAGGTACCATATAATTGATGTATACCGTATACGTGACAGCGTGTGAACAGCCTGATATCATGTAATGTGATAAGGCGGACTAAGATACCATATAATTGATTAAACCGTATACGTGACAGCGTGTGAACAGCCTGATATCATGTAATGTGATAAGGCGGACTAAGATACCATATAATTGATGTATACCGTATACGTGACAGCGTGTGAACAGCCTGATATCATGTAATGTGATAAGGCGGACTAAGATACCATATTATTGATGTATACCGTATACGTGACAGTGTGTGGCCAGAGTTATGTCATATAATTTTGATAAGGCGGACTAAGATACCATATAATTGATGTATACCGTATACGTGACAGCGTGTGAACAGCCTGATATCATGTAATGTGATAAGGCAGACTAAGATACCATATTATTGATGTATACCGTATACTTGACAGTGTGTGAACAGCGTGATATCATGTAATGTGATAAGGCGGACTAAGATACCATATAATTGATTAAACCGAATACGTGACAGTGTGTGAACAGCCTGATATCATGTAATGTGATAAGGCGGACTAAGATACCATATAATTGATTAAACCGTATACGTGACAGTGTGTGAACAGCCTGATATCATGTAATGTGATAAGGCGGACTAAGATACCATATAATTGATTAAACCGTATACGTGACAGCGTGTGAACAGCCTGATATCATGTAATGTGATAAGGCGGACTAAGATACCATATAATTGATTAAACCGAATACGTGACAGTGTGTGAACAGCCTGATATCATGTAATGTGATAAGGCGGACTAAGATACCATATAATTGATTAAACCGTATACATGACAGCATGTGAACAGCCTGATATCACGTAATGTGATAAGGCGGACTAAGATACCATATAATTGATGTATACCGTATACGTGACAGTGTGTGAACAGCGTGATATCATGTAATGTGATAAGGCGGACTAAGATACCATATAATTGATTAAACCGTATACATGACAGTGTGTGAACAGCCTGATATCATGTAATGTGATAAGGCGGACTAAGATACCATATAATTGATGTATACCGTATACATGACAGTATGTGACCAGTGAAATATCACGTAATGTGATAAGGCGGACTAAGATACCATATTATTGATGTATACCGTATACATGACAGTGTGTGAACAGCCTGATATCATGTAATGTGATAAGGCGGACTAAGATACCATATAATTGATTAAACCGTATACATGACAGTGTGTGAACAGCGTGATATCATGTAATGTGATAAGGCGGAATAAGATACCATATAATTGATTAAACCGTATACATGACAGTGTGTGAACAGCCTGATATCACGTAATGTGATAAGGCGGACTAAGATACCATATAATTGATGTATACCGTATACATGACAGTATGTGACCAGTGAAATATCACGTAATGTGATAAGGCGGACTAAGATACCATATAATTGATTAAACCGTATACATGACAGTGTGTGAACAGCCTGATATCATGTAATGTGATAAGGCGGACTAAGATACCATATAATTGATTAAACCGTATACATGACAGTGTGTGAACAGCCTGATATCATGTAATGTGATAAGGCGGACTAAGATACCATATAATTGATGTATACCGTATACATGACAGTATGTGACCAGTGAAATATCACGTAATGTGATAAGGCGGACTAAGATACCATATAATTGATTAAACCGTATACATGACAGTGTGTGAACAGCCTGATATCATGTAATGTGATAAGGCGGACTAAGATACTATATAATTGATGTTTACCGTATACGTGACAGCGTGTGAACAGCCTGATATCATGTAATGTGATAAGGCGGACTAAGATACCATATAATTGATATATACCGTATACATGACAGTTTGTGAACAGCCTGATATCATGTAATGTGATAAGGCGGACTAAGATACCATATAATTGATTAAACCGTATACATGACAGTGTGTGAACAGCCTGATATCATGTAATGTGATAAGGCGGACTAAGATACCATATAATTGATGTATACCGTATACATGACAGTATGTGACCAGTGAAATATCACGTAATGTGATAAGGCGGACTAAGATACCATATAATTGATTAAACCGTATACATGACAGTGTGTGAACAGCCTGATATCATGTAATGTGATAAGGCGGACTAAGATACTATATAATTGATGTATACCGTATACGTGACAGCGTGTGAACAGCCTGATATCATGTAATGTGATAAGGCGGACTAAGATACCATATAATTGATGTATACCGTATACATGACAGTTTGTGAACAGCCTGATATCATGTAATGTGATAAGGCGGACTAAGATACCATATAATTGATTAAACCGTATACATGACAGTGTGTGAACAGCCTGATATCATGTAATGTGATAAGGCGGACTAAGATACCATATAATTGATGTATACCGTATACATGACAGTATGTGACCAGTGAAATATCACGTAATGTGATAAGGCGGACTAAGATACCATATTATTGATGTATACCGTATACTTGACAGTGTGTGAACAGCCTGATATCATGTAATGTGATAAGGCGGACTAAGATACCATATAATTGATTAAACCGTATACATGACAGCGTGTGAACAGCCTGATATCATGTAATGTGATAAGGCGGACTAAGGTACCATATAATTGATGTATACCGTATACGTGACAGCGTGTGAACAGCCTGATATCATGTAATGTGATAAGGCGGACTAAGATACCATATAATTGATTAAACCGTATACGTGACAGCGTGTGAACAGCCTGATATCATGTAATGTGATAAGGCGGACTAAGATACCATATAATTGATGTATACCGTATACGTGACAGCGTGTGAACAGCCTGATATCATGTAATGTGATAAGGCGGACTAAGATACCATATTATTGATGTATACCGTATACGTGACAGTGTGTGGCCAGAGTAATGTCATATAATTTTGATAAGGCGGACTAAGATACCATATAATTGATGTATACCGTATACGTGACAGCGTGTGAACAGCCTGATATCATGTAATGTGATAAGGCAGACTAAGATACCATATTATTGATGTATACCGTATACGTGACAGTGTGTGAACAGCGTGATATCATGTAATGTGATAAGGCGGACTAAGATACCATATAATTGATTAAACCGTATACATGACAGTGTGTGAACAGCCTGATATCATGTAATGTGATAAGGCGGACTAAGATACTATATAATTGATGTATACCGTATACGTGACAGCGTGTGAACAGCCTGATATCATGTAATGTGATAAGGCGGACTAAGATACCATATAATTGATGTATACCGTATACATGACAGTTTGTGAACAGCCTGATATCATGTAATGTGATAAGGCGGACTAAGATACCATATAATTGATTAAACCGTATACATGACAGTGTGTGAACAGCCTGATATCATGTAATGTGATAAGGCGGACTAAGATACCATATAATTGATGTATACCGTATACATGACAGTATGTGACCAGTGAAATATCACGTAATGTGATAAGGCGGACTAAGATACCATATTATTGATGTATACCGTATACTTGACAGTGTGTGAACAGCCTGATATCATGTAATGTGATAAGGCGGACTAAGATACCATATAATTGATTAAACCGTATACATGACAGCGTGTGAACAGCCTGATATCATGTAATGTGATAAGGCGGACTAAGGTACCATATAATTGATGTATACCGTATACGTGACAGCGTGTGAACAGCCTGATATCATGTAATGTGATAAGGCGGACTAAGATACCATATAATTGATTAAACCGTATACGTGACAGCGTGTGAACAGCCTGATATCATGTAATGTGATAAGGCGGACTAAGATACCATATAATTGATGTATACCGTATACGTGACAGCGTGTGAACAGCCTGATATCATGTAATGTGATAAGGCGGACTAAGATACCATATTATTGATGTATACCGTATACGTGACAGTGTGTGGCCAGAGTAATGTCATATAATTTTGATAAGGCGGACTAAGATACCATATAATTGATGTATACCGTATACGTGACAGCGTGTGAACAGCCTGATATCATGTAATGTGATAAGGCAGACTAAGATACCATATTATTGATGTATACCGTATACGTGACAGTGTGTGAACAGCGTGATATCATGTAATGTGATAAGGCGGACTAAGATACCATATAATTTATTAAACCGAATACGTGACAGTGTGTGAACAGCCTGATATCATGTAATGTGATAAGGCGGACTAAGATACCATATAATTGATTAAACCGTATACGTGACAGTGTGTGAACAGCCTGATATCATGTAATGTGATAAGGCGGACTAAGATACCATATAATTGATTAAACCGTATACGTGACAGCGTGTGAACAGCCTGATATCATGTAATGTGATAAGGCGGACTAAGATACCATATAATTGATTAAACCGAATACGTGACAGTGTGTGAACAGCCTGATATCATGTAATGTGATAAGGCGGACTAAGATACCATATAATTGATTAAACCGTATACGTGACAGCATGTGAACAGCCTGATATCACGTAATGTGATAAGGCGGACTAAGATACCATATAATTGATTAAACCGTATACGTGACAGTGTGTGAACAGCGTGATATCATGTAATGTGATAAGGCGGACTAAGATACCATATAATTGATTAAACCGTATACGTGACAGCGTGTGAACAGCCTGATATCATGTAATGTGATAAGGCGGACTAAGATACCAAACAACTGACGTATACCGTATACGTGACAGTGTGTGGTAATAGAGTAATGTAATAGATAATTTTGATCTTTAGCTGCAATGCAACTCATGTATACGGTATACACGATACCGTACAACCAGTGTAATATCATGTGATGTGATTAAGCGGACTAAGATACCATGAAATTGATATATACCGTATACATGACAGTGTGTGACCTGTTATCACTCTGTACAAAAAAGCAAATGTACATTTCTATACAGCGACCCATTTGAAGATTGATGTGCAATTTTAAGGGAAAACAAGACTGTAATTTGACACACGCTGGAGGTAGTCAACAAAGACACTCCACACACTGGTGTCTAGTATTGGCTAACTATATATCTAGTATTGGCTAACTATATTTTACGGTTGTGGAGAGTAGAAAGTACAAAGCGTTATGCGTAACGGATTTGTACAACGGGTGCACATCGGTGTTTATGTTTACACCTCTGTAAATGTAAACCCTTGACGCCAATAATACCCTAATCAATTCATATAAATTCATATGTCAATAATAATTTCACAGACTGTTTACTTAATCATCAACACACACAAAATGTCGAGAAAAATACGAAATCTCTCACACGGTTCAGAACAAAAAAGCAAACAAAAGTCCAGCCCACCCTAATATCAGCCAATCAGGGGACAGTATTCCGCTATCAGGCGTGGCCTATTTTTCCTTTCGGTTTGCGGGGACATAGACGCACGCCCAAATTGCTTGGTTAATCAGTCACAAGCTATGGAGATCACTGCAATTTGTTTATTTCTCTAAAAATATGAATATTGTCAAAACAATAACGTAAAATATGGGTGCCAATACGCATATATAACTCATCTCCCATTTCCAGGTGTTTACCCATTTCAACGGAAAGTTAAGCTATAAATGAAAGTTTACAGAAGGTAAATACACAGTGAATGAGGTTGGTTTAACGCCGCCTTGAACAGCATTTCAGTTATATCACTGCTTGACAGCATGATGTGTAAAAAGGACGGAAGTGACTTTGACGAACCCCAGGTGCACGTGTCTGGTGCATGATAATAATATCCTGGCACGACTAAGGGGCGCAACTCTGCACAGTGAATCCCGGCACCAAAAATGAACAAATGGCGCTCAAGCAGTATGTTTACCCTGTTATACTTCCCTCGTACATTGGAAATATTGAAAGCATATAGCTCGGCAACTCCATAGGCTAACGTGAAGTGTCAGCCCCCTCTCGGATTCTGTACAAAATGTACTGCCATACATCTTTGAATATAGTAGTAGCTGCAAACTTTGCATTCTGTACTGCATAACTGTACGTTATTCATTTACAAATGCTAACCACCACCAATGACTGAAAGGAAATAAATTTATTATGTCTTTTGTATTACCTTATATCTTTTGTGATGAGGCCGTCAAATCGCCTGTTTCCAACAGAGGGGGTTTATTGTTATTTGATAAACTCTTATGGGACAATCAAAATCAAGTTATCGCCAAATCTATTGCAGAATATCAAGTGACAACCTGTGACCTATTGTATATCCATATCGAGGGTTAGTGTTCAGATCAGAGTGATAAAATATCTAGACTCTCACTGCAGACATTGTCCCCAGTGGTTTGTCGAAGGTATTAAATATCATTTGTATCTGTAACTTTTTTTCGCTTACAGTTTCTATTCTGGGTGAAATGACGAATGTCCCCCACTCACGGTCTCGTGGTTCTAGCTGACATTATACACGGACCATGCATGCAGTGAGTTCTTTTATACAGAAAAAAGTGAAATTCAACAGTTAGCAATAGTGGACTATTTCAAAGCGTAAACAAGGATAATAAGAGTTTGAATGCGATTTTCACACATTTATTATAGTTAAAAATGTCATTTGTTCGAGATATCAATAAAGATACAAAGATTATCCGTGTTATTGCGGAAGTAATGTTTAAATGGTGACTCATATCAATAGCAAATTGCTGTGGACGCTTATTGTTAATATGCGACGGGAAATACATGCTCAAAGGTGTCAAACGTGTGTCGTTAGTTTAGGAAAGTGAAAATGAATACGAAACCCGCATGAATGGCAAAGAGATAGAAATAGATAAGATGAGAGGAATCTAGTCGTGGTCAGGAAACGCGCGTGTGTCCTTCCTTCCCCATCTGATGTGTGAATACTGCCAGCATGTGAACTACTGACAAGCATGCTGAAACCTGGGCTTGCACAATTGATAGGTTTTCCATTGAAAGTAAATCTCAACCCTACTGACATCAGTCAGGTATTTCGTTTCTGCTCTGTAATATATCTGAATTTCATGGAGGATCTGATCAGTCTGACATACCAAATTCAAATGTGGTTTTAAATCCCAATAAACACTATTATGGTTTCAAACCAGTTAATTGTTTTTGTGCATGAACAGCCTGAGGTTTGGGGCGTTTATTAAATCTGTGCCACCTGTCCTCCCCTCTAAAAGATCGTAAAGCTTTGACTGAGTGGGTTATTCATGTTAAATCGCCGCATGGTATCTCATTAGGCTAACACTATAACATAGATGTTGGTCTGGACTAGTACAAGCAGCCACACTCACACACACACGCACGCACGCACACAGACACGCGCACGCGCGCACGCACCTAGACACACCCACACGCACGCACACCCCCACACACTTACACGCACATGCACGTCGCTAGATAAGTGCAGTAATCCTAAGCGCGACATTTAACCCCATTTCACATCACCTCACCTAAAAACGTTTCAATAACCCTCATATGGCCTCTCAAGCAGAACGCATCAGCGTTTCTCGTTGACATATACAGATTTTCCATTTACACATACAAGCTGAGTTAACAGGGAAAATACCTTCAGCTACACAGCCATGTCTCACAACTACAACCTCCAACTTACCCCCCCCCCCCCCCCCCCCTCTCCCCTCAAGCTTCACATACCCAAGTCTGGCAAAAGAAATCTCCTCACCCCCCACCCTTCTACCACCCGCGCCTCTTGCATTGAATATGTGAAATACGTGAGTGAGTGAATGTTGCGTTAAACCACAGGCGGTAACAATCCAGCTATATCGCGTCGACCTGTTGATATAATATTGATCAGGCCTGTCGGGTACCCATCTAGGGGATATTTATGTTCAAATGCAACAGTGTCAACCACTCAGTCGTCGTTTACAGTGCATTAATCAACATGAGACTTAAGATATTTCCCGTTATTCTCGGTGTATTGAAGATGCAAAGTGAGATATTGTGTTGCGTACTAAGCAAAAGTACATAATGTCATTTCATCCACTATCAAAGTGAAAAGGCAGATTTTGCGAAGAGGATAGTTTGGATACAACGCAGTCAGTGTGGAACAGAGAAGTGGACTCCGATTAGACATGCCATTTTGTGTCTCTTGCATTTGAAGCATGTGTCTGTAGGCTGGAGGCTAAATCCCGTAGGAGGCTTAGAACAAGAGTTTGTTCAACACCAACTGCGTAAAAGCAACGGGGAAGTTTCCCTTTGATCGTTTCCTGGCAACGTTTCAAAGAGTGTTAAATAAACATTCAGGAATCCATGTTGTCATACATTGAACCTTAAGTACTTCACAATAATACACAACAACATCCCGCTATATGAATAATCGCAACAACCATCCAAGACACATACCCTGCCTCGACAGACTCGATTTGTTACACAATGTACGAGCAAGGGTGAGATTTCCCTGTGTGCGTTATCTGGCCACGTTTCAATGGTTCGTTTCCGTTGCATTCAGTAATATCGGCGTCGTACATTTAATCTTCCGCTCATTACTCGCTGATTAATGTTCAAAGTTGTAAGATGCCTTTTTAAACACACCAGGTTGATGACTAACAGACCCCGAATATAAATGTTGATTATCAAGATGAGATGCACTATTTTCAGTTTCAAGAGAAACAGAAAATGAATAAATAAATGAGTTTCAATCAGTCACTGAATCATGCCTGTCCCTTGTGCCCTTGAAAAAGCACAAATGATATTCAAACATGAATAATCAAATAACGTCAATTTATAAGAGTTTCGATTTTTTGTTTTCAAGTATTATT
Organism: Haliotis rufescens; assembly: GCF_023055435.1. NCBI lineage: Eukaryota > Metazoa > Mollusca > Gastropoda > Lepetellida > Haliotidae > Haliotis > Haliotis rufescens. The sequence goes on from NW_025964334.1 coordinate 61,195,131, forward strand.
TTAACTACATATTGCTGTATTAATAAGCGAGCAGACTCACTGAAGAATCATAGTAAAACAACAGCGTATTATTGCCACTTGATGTTGAGCGTTTAGAAATAAAATACTTCATATATATTTCCTGTCCTTCTTCCAAAACCATAATTATAAGAAGTCAATTGTTTTATTCCGACCACGTCATGAACATGGTTTTAGGAATCACTGTCAAATAGTGATGATTCTAGGTGTTCGTTGAAAATGTGGGCGTGTGAAGGCCCCGTGGCAGCACCCGTCACAGACATATAGACGATAGAGTCAACTGTTCACTTGAAACAAACACGGGAATATATGGTACAAGTCACACTGGGCAATGGTATCGGACATCACCTTTGTGGCTGATACGTCAAATCTTCCACATGTCTACCATTACGTCTAGTATAAAATAATTTGCTAAAGGTTCAAACCTTGATCAAACAACCTTTGAACCAGAGGCGTATGGCTCTTTGTAATATTTGTAGACGGGGAATGCTGTGGAGGACATTTCCTAGAGTGGGTGAGTGAGTTGGTGAGTTGGTGAGTGGGTGAGTGAGTGGGTGAGTGAGTGGGATGAGTGGGTGAGTTGGTGAGTTGGTGAGTGAGTGAGTGAGTGGGTGAGTTGGTGAGTTGGTGAGTTGGTGAGTGGGTGAGTGAGTGGGTGAGTGAGTGGGATGAGTGGGTGAGTTGGTGAGTGAGTTGGTGAGTGAGTGGGTGAGTGGGTGAGTGGTGAGTGGGTGACATGGTGAGTGAGTGGGTGAGTGAGTGAGTGAGTGGGTGAGTGGGTGACAGGGTGAGGTTTCGTTCTATGTACGCTACAAGTTATTATGTGACGCATATTGTGACGCAAAAATATGACGTCAAGGTCGTATATACAAGGACGCCAAAATTCAAGCTTCTGTTGCCCCCCAAAACTTGAAATACAATCTGAACACAATGTACAGTCATACAACCGCAACATTGCCCTTTGTAATGTATAATTGTACATATAACTATTTTAAAATGCCAATCGACAATGACGGAGGGGGCTTTACATTAAATCAGTATGACGACAAAAATAATGATAACAATAGAAATTATGTGTTAAACGATCAGTTGCTATGGGAAATAATACTTTTAGCTATAAGGGGTGAAACAATATATTATTCTTCAACAAAAAAAAAGATTACAGGAGCAAGGGAAACACAGCTTGAAAAGGATTTACTCAATTTTGAAAAAAAGATTTAGATAGTACAGAAGTGGAAATAGAAAAGAAAAATATATTAAAGAAAATAGAGGAAATTAAAAAGGAAATTGAGGAAATACATAACCAAAAAAAACGAGGAGCTTTTATAAGTTCGGAGGTTAAATGGAACATGGAGAACATGAGACAAAGGAAAAATATTCTACTGCTCTGAATGTATTAATTATAAATGTACTATAGGCCAGTGAACTCCTGAGTACGGAAACAAAGAAATGTGAGCATCGACCTACAACAACAACAACGACGACGACTAAGCCAAAAGTAAAGGCTCATGAAAATCTCACGAAAGCTTATAAAGCTGATGCACTCATGCGGATGGTGCAAATGCGCACCAAAAGAAAGTCCAAGAAGGCATATCAACAGTTGCAACTCCCTCCTGCCATTGCCTGATAAAAGAGAGATGCTGCAGGTCAGATGTCTCATTCAGGCTAATACCGTCATGCAGGGAAGATGTCTCTGTGCCTCAGGACACAGAAGCTCGCTCTGTGTCATTTGTGTGCTGCCACTCCAGCGATCTGCAAATCAATTCTCAAACATGCTCCCACCAATCTCATCCGTGCCCTTTGTGAATGTGTGGTTAACTTGTATGCAGGCAACATTCCCATGACCACGACTCAACATCAAAACTTGCAGCGGCATGGCAAAGTCTTTAATACGCTCATGAAAAAACAAATACCTCTAAGCAAGAAACGAATGATTCTTCAACATGGAGGAGGATTATTAGGAGGGCTCATTCCTCTTATTGGTTCTGCCCTAGCCTCTTTGTTTGGAGGAAAGTAATAAATGGTCTGACACCAGGAAGGTTGGGATCAGTGTGTGGTGTGCCACCATGAAGTACGCACGCATGATGGTGTTGGTGCCTGAAGAAACATGGCAAAGTCTACAGGCCACCAAACAACATCATCGTTAGGCACTTCACACCCCTCTCTTGGAAAAGAAACGTCTCCAAAATTTGGAAGAGATGGACACGTTGATGCAGATGTCACATCAGCCTTTTCACATCGGGGACAAGAATCCAACCAACTGTTGCAACACATGCTAGAGTTGCAGGGCTAACAGCACCACATCACCACCACCACCAAACCACTACAGCCCAAAGTGACACCACCACCACCATCACCATCAACAATGGACACCACATGTAGACCTGCCCCTCCTCAACAAGTGATAGACGAAGTGGCCATGAGTGTTCCTAAAGCCATGACCAGTAAAGCCATGAATTTGATGACAAGGATTCAAAACAATCCCGACTTGAGTTGGACTCCAGAGGGAACCTTGACCGTGGAAGCGACACCCGTCCCTGGCACACACATGGTGGACTTGATCAATGATTTAGTGCGTCACCAAAAAACCAAAGAGGGGCCGGCAGGTCGGACCATTTTGAGTCACCATTTGGCCAACAGTCATGTTCCCCATGAAATGATTGGAAATCCTCAACGATGGCAATGGATGCAGAAGCAGCAACAACAACACCCTCACTCAACACCAAGGACACCCAACACACAATTCCTCCTCCCCAAGCTCTCCCCACAAAGTCACAAAAAGAGAATAGAGCAGCGGCAGCAGATGGATCCACAAGCAGAAGAAGATGAGATGCCAACCCCATGGTTGATGACCCCACCTCCCTCTGATACCAAACAGGACAGATTCATCAACAGCCGAGGTCCACGGATACCCTTTTAGCACCACATAAGAAAACATCTCTCCCTCTCTACAAAAAGACCATCCATGTACCGAGTGGCATCAGTCTGATGAGAGAAAATGACGCGACAGGCCAAGACTCGATGGCGCATTCCACCCTCTGCTGCTGCTGCTGCTGCTGCTGCAGGGAAGAAACAACACCACAACAAAGGACTTCCTACTTCCCTTTGGACGGCCTGGTTGGAAAAAACCTACTTTCATCCTGAACATCCAGCAAGTTTTGGCGGTTGACGACCTTTGCGGAGAGTGGCACCCATCCAAGCTTAAGATGCAAGAACCAGTAAAAGCAAGAAGAAAATCGTGCCATCACAAAGTCAAATCAAGCGTTGGTTGCAAACCCAGGTACCTACACCTTGCACAAACCAGGTCCTTTCCAAGAGACCACTATCGTGTGGGAGGTGTTGATGAATTGTGGCAAGCAGACTTGAGTGACATGATTGCCTTTTAAGACGACAACAAAGAATTCAAATATCTGCTGGGACCAGACATTATTTGAAAGTCTTACCCCTTTTGGTCAAGTCGTACAACCAACGTGTGCATTGGTCCATTGGTCATCCCCAGTCAGAAAATCGGGAGAGACCCCCCCTCTCTTTTACTGCCAGGCACCCGTGTACATCTGAACAAAACCAAAGGCACCTTTGAGAAAGGCTATCTCCCCAACTCGACCACGTAACTCTTTATTGTGGACCGTCTGGTCACAGGGAGAACACCTCCCGTGTATTGGATCAAAGATGATCATGGTGAAGTCCTCAAAGGAACCTTTTTCCGTGAAGAAATACAGCCCATCTTGAAAACAGATGATGTGTATGCCATGGATCACATGCTGAAAAGACTCCAGGGAAACAACAGGGTCAAGGAGAGGTCTTGGTGAAATGGACTGGCTACCCTGCTAGTTTTAATTCGTGGATCCCTGCAGATCATTTACAGATAAAATAAGGCACATTCTGTCACTCAGGCTCACTCAGAGGGTGGACACACATGACAGATCCACCACCACCACCATTGCCACCACTGCAGAGAAGCCTCTCTGCATCCGTGGGTACCGATGAACCTGCCCTTGCTGCTGCACCACGCCATCCCCAGCGTCGACACTCACCTTGGTGTTGTTTTGGCATGACATTACCCTGCAGTGTTTTTTGCACAGATCTTGGTGATATATGGCGTGATCATCATGAACATGGTTTAGTTGGGCTTGGATCACAGAGAGAAAGAGTTGTGGACAGCCCTGCTCACCAGTTGTTTGGGATACATACTTCCACCACCCACCTTGGCCGCCTCACGAGACATCCCACGACACACGCCAGAACACTTCAACTTGATACCTCATCCACTCAAAGTTTTCTTACCTAGCTCACATCGTCATTGCTGCCGTCTCCCCCTTCTTTTTTTTTTAAAGAATTTTACATGACCCTACCCAGTGATGCCTCCATGGATATCTATCCAAACGACACAGTCAATGCATATGAAATCAAGTTGCCTTATCCTCTGCATCTTGACCGCCAACAGTGGGAGGTGGGAGTCAGCGAAATTCACTTTCCAATGACATGATACAACGTCGCTCTACCCTTTGACTGGTTTGCTCTGAACCTCACACTGAAAAAGAAAGCCCTTGTGTATGAAAGCATGGCGAGCACTATACCACAGACACAGTATGGTGCCATCCATTATGACAGGAAGAAGATTCCTATCGAGAAAGGAGTCTATTCATCTGCAGATTTGGTGAAAACCCTCAACCGTTTGATTCAGGAGCATTGTTACAACGTAAATTGTAATAAAAAGGTAAATTGTAATACTTGCAGCAAATTGTAATAATTTTGACGTAAATTGTAATAACAACGTTAATTGTAATAATATTTGACGTAAATTGTAATACGCAAATTGTAATAAAAATTTACGTGAATTGTAATAATCTCTACTTGCGGTAAAATGTAATACATTCTTACGTAAATTGTAATAACCTTACTACCGTAGTGTCCAAGACGCCAATTGACTAGAAATGATCTTCGTCAGTTGAGCTTGCGTTTCACATGTACAATTCGAGATATACTGTGTATGATGACAAACGTACAAAACTGTTAAGTTAGGGATGGTTGGTATAGGCTTTATCGTACAATCGTCATTAAAGGGTGGTGTCAACATCGATAAATTTAAATGACTGAAAGATCAATCCTCGGGTTCAAAATGATGGGTTACACAACCGTATATTCGACAAATAACTTAATTTTGACATATTGTTCAATATTCTTATAAGGCTTTCAAGATGTTTTTTGCATGACTTGCTTCAACAGTACGTTGACCAGTTTACACGACTGAACGAGTGATGACGAAGGGTACAAACACAGGCTGGTCAACCAGTGTGTCGATTTGCAGTGGAAATCCTATACGAGTTGATAAGGAGTACATAATCCTTTTCTTGAAACAAACGAGGGAATTTAATCATATTGATACAATTCATTTTATTTTGACGAAGAATTCAAATTCAACAAATGAGTTGACAGATCCCGTGCATACACAAATAACATCCGGTATCTTCGGATAACTCTTGTACAGTTTCAAAGAGTATACAAATTATCATAAATTTCTTGCAATCAATTGCTGAAATATATCTGCTTGTATCCAAATAGAAAGGAATTGAAAATTTATAATGAAAATATGTTTGTCACTAAAGTAAATTTTCTCTTTGACCTTGAAACGTACTTGAAGATTATTAAACTCGACAATCGTTGGTGGATTGCGCCAAGAAACCTTGATACGAAATATATACGTACAATAATCCCCTGAAAACATAACCTCCTCTGAAAGATTAAGAGGATTAAAATAATTTGGGCTAACATCAAGCTCTGTAATAACTGTATACTGGTGAGGGCACAGTATCGGAGATAAATATAATTTGGTTTCTTAGTTAGTCACTATTCTTTTCATTGGAATGTTAAGAAGGTATGCTATAATTTCAATATTTTATTACAGTGCTTGATGTTAGCTGGAATTATTTTAATCCTCTTAAACCCCCAGAGAAGATTATCCTCTGAGGTAGTTTTTGTTCGTATATATGTCACATATTAGTGATAACTTATGAAAAACGTAATTATCTGTTTCGAAAATTATGTACCGCATTATACGTGAGGTACCAAATTTGGTATCAAGGTTGCTTGGCGTAATCCACCAACGATTGCCGAGTTAATTGATCTTAGAATACTCTTTGTATAAGGTCAAAGAGAATATTTACGTTAGTGACAAAACTCTTTTCATTATAGATTTTCCATCCTTTCAATTTTGATCAAAACAGATATATTTCAGCAATAACTGATTGCAACAAATTTATTATACATTCTGATGCTCTTTGAAACTCAACAAGACATGCCCGAAGATACCGGATATTATTTGTGTATGCTGTGAATTATGATTTCGTGCCGTTATCATGATGGATTCTGTTTTTGTTGTTGGGGCAAGGAGTTATTATCCCAGCAAAAGTTGTCAGTAAGTTGTTGTTAGTTCTTCATGACATATGAAAGGAATACAGACAGTTACACTTATTCATTTATTTCATTAGATATACTTCTTCCTATGAAAGGAAATATTTTATGTTGTATTAATGATCGATATGTTAATCATACATTGCTACAAATATTGCATAAGTTAACATAAGGTAAAGACTATCCACGCCCCACTTTTGATATTAATAAAAACATTGTATATAATGTTATGTATTAAGTATTCTCCTTTCCCATGCATGGGAAATCTATGCTGCATTTGCTGACGACTGTTTTTTTTCCTTTGACATTGCACAGGAGATCTGTCACTCATTTGTTGTATTTGAATTCTTCGTCAAAGTATAATGTATAAATATGATTGAATTGCCTCGTTTGTTTCAAGGAAACGGTCATGTCCTCCTGATCAAATTAAGTAAACCTCCAATGCAAATCGACATAATTTCAGGGTCCGGTTGCACAGAGCTCTCTTCGGTAACTCATAACTCAATGTTATTGCAATGGACTTCTAGCTAAGCTACTATTGGATGATAAATCAATTAACCTATTTGTCGAATAGACGTACCTAATGTAATCCATCATTTTTAACCCGAGGATGGATCTTTCAGTCATACATTTCGATGCGTACAGTTGCTAGAGTATCATTCTAACAATTCAGACATGACACAAGCTGTACGTAAAATAATTGATAAAGGTAGTCCTTGCGGGTTCACATACCTACATGTACATCGCCCAGGACATTGTCATTATTTGTTTTACATCCTCCGAGCAACATTAAAAAAATTGAAACTTGAATAATAATAAATTGATATTATGTATATGAACATGTATAAATCAGCTTGCACACAGACAACTGCAGAATGACATGTCATCCATTTGCTAGTTTAGTTTAGTTTAAACATATTTTATTCACAGAACAAAATGAGAATTGTATTGGGGACAAGTTCTTGCAACTTAGTAAACCCCTCTCTGCATAAAATATGTACAAATATACAGTTGCAAAATAAATAAATTTGCTTCAGTCAGTAAAATCAGACTTTCCACATTTACACATCAATATATTTGTGTAAGTTTGTTACGTTATAATTATTCCATTGTGTATATAACTTCCTACTTTACCAATTGAAATATGATTCAATTAGGTTAAATATGAACAATTATGATGAAAATCGTCAATAGGATATATTACAATTATGTACAATACACACAGAGTATTTCTCAAATAAATAAGAAAACTGAGTTCTTTTTTGTAATTAATCCTCTTCTGGACAACCATAGAAATGAAATTCCAATGCGTTTATATATACATATAATTATACAACAATGTACGATAACGACCTCAATCCTCCCCCACACCCATACTTTAATGACGATTGTACGATAAACCCTGTACCAACCCTGACAAGGATAGGTTCTAGTCATTTAACGCCTTTGACACTAAACTTATAAGGTTATTACAATTAACGTAAAAAGTTATTACATTTTTCCGCAAGTTGAGATTATTACAATTTACGTCAATTTTGATTACAATTTGCGTATTACAACTTACGTCAAATTTTATTACAATTTACGTCGTAACAAGCATATTACGGGTATCTTGAAAGAACAGTCCTCAGACAGCGTCCAAAGTGATGGCAGATGATTTGTCATTGCTGCCAGGTATCCTCAAGATAGTCTTCGATTTGAGATGCTTGGAGATGGAAAAGTGCGATTCCATGCCCCTGAAGAAGAAGAATTCCATACGAGAGGATCACTCTATGCCACGGAATTGATCATGCCAAGTCCACTCTCGAGAATGCTTGGATTTGTTCAACTACCACTCCTCGCTAAGGATGACTATAAAACCTACACAGGGACTGCTGTTCCCTTGAGTGCATTGGCCCAGTGGCAAGTGGGGGCTACTCCCATGGCAGGTGGCTGTGTAGAAATCACAGGTGATACAAGGGCTAATCGCCTGTCACGATTTGATACTGTGTACATTTACACCAACCTGGTCGAATATCAAATTGTGGGCAATACGATGGCCCCATTGCTGATACACGTGCCTTTGTCAAAGCGGCGGTAGAGACTTTCACAAGGATCAGCTCAATAGTGCCTATGTAGGCAGCAAAGAGAAGAATCCGTACAACTTCAAACACAACCATGTCACCATGACGAAGCTGAAACTCAATGGCCAGGAAGTCCATGGCACGGAAATGAAAAGCGACTTCAGCAACAATAGCGCCCATCTAAAACAAGTCTACATGAATATGTTCCGAAAAACTGGACAGCTGTGGCGGCCTGAGACCTGTGGGGTGACTTCCAAGGCCTTTGCTCAAGGTTACTCCTTGTAGGTGGGGGATCTCACACCAGATCTTGGCGCTGATGAAGGCATCAACAATCCTCGACACACTGGCGATGTTGGGTTTGGAAATCCAGTTTGGACAAGCTCTTGAGACCCCGGTCACCCTCATCTGCTATGAGGCATACAAAAATGTTCTGGAAATAGATCGAACGGTGGGTTGTGCTTTCTCTCCCATGGAACAGGCCTGTTCCTATGGAAAAGAAACACAAGGGTCGGTCTCAGGCCAGGCAACGGAACGGACCGATCGGCGCGCTATGTTTTCGATCAATCAGGGCGCAGCGTGTCGGACCAATCAGCATGCAGCAATGTCTGATCCGGTCTCTCTCCTATTAAGAGAAAGCGAACACTCGAGTGGGTTCAGTGTCACTTGTGAAAAAAAATATCATCGCATCAAGAATGGCTGAGACGAAGAGCTGTACGAATGCTTGTGGGTCCAGATCTGAGTGTACTACGGATGCTTGTTGACCCAGTAAGCCGCCACCATCATGTCATCAAACTTTTGAAAGAAGACTAGCCTCGTTTGAGTCGTGGGTTATGCAGATGAACCAGACCGCTGAAGACATGGCCCATGCAGGCTTCGTCTACACAAAAAGTACCGATAGTGTGTACTGCGTCCCACGACGATCCATGGGTGGAACACCACAAGTGGTCCCCTCACTGTGTCTACCTCCAGCTAACGGGGGTGGTGAAACACAAGAACGTGGCAGCTACTTTCTTGCACTATTTGTGCGAGAATACGAATCAGAGCAACGTGAATGAGGAAGCTTTCCCGCCTTCCTAGCATGAAGTTTTCGTTCCCGTTTCAGTTCCCGTTCCAGTTTTTGGTTGTTTTGGGCCAACGGCCCTTTTCAGGGCCACCCAACTCTCCCGAAAGAATGCTTTCATCATTGCTTTGCCAACCAACAACACACACACACACAAAAAGAAACCCAACAACAACTCATCCCTCCTCCTCCTCCCCTCCAGCTCCTCCTCCTCCTCCCCCTCCTCCTTCTCCCCTCCAGCTCCTCCTCCTCCTCCCCCTCCCCCCCTCCCTCTCCTCCTCCCTCTCCTCCTCCCCCTCCCCCCCCCTCCCTCTCCTCCTCCTCCCCTCCACCTCCCTCCTCCCGATGACATCTTTGATGCAGGTGACAACCCGCCCTCTCCCGGAACCGGACGTGCCGCCCTCTTGGAGGCAGGCGCACGGCTCCCGGAACCGGATGTGACGTCCTCTTGGAGGCATGCACACGCCTCCCGGATGTGACGTCCTCTTTGAAACGCACGCCTCCCGGAACCGGATGTGGCGCCCTTTTCCGGTAAGGGGGAGATAACCCACTTCCGGTAGGGGAGATAACTCCTGATGGCTTGGCTACCAAAGCACTGTCCAATACTACCGTTGTTTTATACATGATTTATCACATATTTGTAAATTTGCAAAAGGTGATGATAAAAGTAAGTGAAATATAAAACAAAATGTTAACCCAGAAATCTTTACGTAAGCGAATTTAATGTGAAACCAACAAACAACCAACAAATGGTATACAATCAACAATATACTACCACATTAATTAGGTTTATAAATCAATACAAATAACTGAACTGCAACTAAAATTGCAGTACACAAGTACACAACAGAATCTTCAGACGATAAACAGTGGCACTATATAATATGACGACAGTGGTCAGAATCAAATACGATATTTCTACAGGGTGCCAGATCAGTCCAGTGTCACTTGAACATCACAAAATAGTCTACACTGTTCCCTAAGTTTACATATCACGCTAGCATCTAAATATAGTAACTTCCTAACCACTGCTACACTTAATACTACTACATTCCTGACAACTAATCAATGTCCAAATACAAGACAATAAGCTTCCACCGAATCTCAACAGAAACAATGTAATACAATTAAAATCACTGTTTAACAATAAAATACACTGCCATATAACAATAAAAAGAAAACATGCACTTGCTTGTGTATTTGCATGTGTGATGAACCTGTGTGGTGTCTTGTATTTCATTTTATTCTCCATCAACATTCGGGGAAGGGACATGCAGCAGATGCTAATGTATTGATGTTTAGCATGATGCTCACAACGAACACCACGTGCAACAAACTATATTAGGTGTCTCATATTCTTTTTATTCATGCTTATTAGCTACACTACAGGAGACATACCATGGGTCATTTTAAGATTATTTGTGTTCAGTATATGTTATAAACTTAAACATAGTTGTCTTTGAAAAAAACCCAGCCTTCCATTAGGGTGTACCAGTAGGTGTAGGAAGGACGTACCAGTTAATGAGGTTACTGTTATGTTTATTTAAAACACATGTGTGATGTCATTCTATTGTTTGAACGCTCCATTATTTTTCAGGAATGAAGAGTTGTTTGTCAACAATACGTTATCTTGAACCAACATTTGTAACAATGTCCACTTGGAATAGACGGAACTATTTTTTACATTTATTGACAAGTAAATAATTTCATTTCTTTCCAAAACATGTGTCGCCAGCAGGGTTCGAACCAGCATCGTTTGATTTGAGAACGTGAAATTGCCAACCTTAGCTACGGCGTCACATGAATGTATAGGGTGAAATTAACTATTAAATATTTTCATAATTTTGCATAATGCTTAAAATCTCAAAATAATATGTATATAATTTGTGTTAGAGCAGGTTACTTACAACGATGTTCATATTTATAGCAATTAGATAAACCTTTCACGAGAACGCATTCAGAAAACGCATTCCTCGATGCAAAGACGACTCACGCAGTATAAATACAGACAACAAAGAGTTCTGGTATATTTTTCAAATATTTTCTACAGCAGAATATTTTGTCAAAGTGTAAAGTAGTGATGAGTTTTAAGTAGGGGAATATCCTCGTAACTCGAGTTACTCGAACATTCCCCTCTACTTAAGCATTGGTTGCTGGTAATAGTTTGTGTTGTAGCAATACTCGTCATAATATCATTTTGCCATATGTGAAGAAATATATTCTACTGACAAACGATATCTTGTGTTGACGTAATGTCGCGTCTGTTTGACGGCACCAAACACATCGTTTTTTGTGTCGTCCCCAACACCGGCCGCGTTGTTGGAAAAAGGTCGCCCTATCTCATCACACTTCCACCAGAAAACTGGTAACGTGTGAATAGGGTATGATCGCTGACCCTAGTTTGGAGTGTAACTTTGACATACTGATCAGTGTTCAGTCACGGCCAGCTTTGCATGTCTACAAGTACGAAATCGCGATACATGACGGTCCTCAATTTGTTTTACTTTGTCCCGGTTTCTCCTCGGGCCTGATTAATCAAATTGTTGAACATCTACCTATTCATTCTCAACCATAACATGTTTACTTCCTAGAATGCTGTATCGTGTAAACAAGCACACTGATGTCAATACCGAAACTACTGTGCACTTCTTACTTCCTCTACGACAGGAAGATGTCACGTGTCACGTGTACTCCACAGGAGGAAGATGAAAATGACGCACAAATGAGTAACTTCACATTTAGCTGATAACTGTTAGCGAAAAAGGTAAGTTTAAATGAGCTTTTGAAACACATATTTCTAAGTGACCTGAAAGCTGATTCTCTGGTGTACAAAATCCAATGGATTAAATATGACCATACCACCACGAGACAAATTATTCTAACAGTCTCACCTATTCTTCTCAATGGCAGAAAACAACCTATAAAGTTTGTGAATAGACAAAAATGAATGATACTGGCATATTTATTCTTCTTGATAAGAAACTATTTAACTTTCAGGAAGATATATTATTTTCAACCTGGTGTAATAATCCTGTAAGAAAGTGCACTAATGGTATAATACTCCGTCAGAATGATGTGCTTGATGTCCTCTGTCAGTGTAACGATGTTTACATAATGTCTTATGGCGACCTTTATTCCCGTATCAGCACAGAAGCTGATTTTGTAGAAGATGACATTCTTGAACACTTCCACGGCCAGGATAATAACATGTAGGATTTTTTACTTGATCATTTGAACTCAGAAAGATTTTTCGAAGATTCGGGAATAAATAACTTTGGCAAATGTTTGTAAGATATGTGTCGTATTTTTGAATATTCATAGTTTGGATGGAAGACATGGTACAGATACTGGTATTGGAGATTTCACATTTATTGGAAATCAGGGCGCCAATGTGGTTGACTATGTAATCAGATCAAATGGCTTGTTTGATAAATGTGAAAGTTTTAAAACAGCGTCTCGCACCGTGTCGTCACATGTTCCAGTCACCACTGGATTACGTACGCAAAACTAACTTGATGATGATTAATCATCAAATAGACAGCCTCGGAACAAGATTAAAATCGAAGATGGGTTCCAACATTTTCAAAAAATATTCTCTTATCCGAATGATAGGAACCCAGATGATTTTGGGATGTTTAATTTCGACGATAATCATTCCAAAAAGGTGACAACAGACAATGCCAATTCTCCAATTACCAAGAAAGACAGTTTTGATAGTATTACACACTCAAAGAACAATAAGACATCAGGTGTGGATAAAGTTATTTAAGAATTATATCGGTTCGAACTCGAACGAATTTTTTTCTTTCCTGAGAATTGGTCACTTGGCTTTATTATTCCGCTTCACAATCAAGGAATTGTGAGTGATACAAATAACTTGGGAATTGAGGAATTGCACTTTTGATATCTTCCTCACAATTCTTAGCTGAACACTCTGTAAATGTGTAAATGTTCATTTTCCATGCCATGAAACTTAGAGAGCATGCGCTTACTCAACGACTTGATGTTATTTAACAGTTACCATGGCTATTGATGTAAACTCTTCAAAAAAAGAGTGTACCTAATAAAGGCGCTCTATTTAATTTAATATCAAAGAAACAAATATGAAAATTTGGAGCTCGATAGTCACATATTGTCGTTGTACAAAGGCATTGAAAACTGTCAAATAAGGCAACAAGGTGGCGCTGAACTCAGTATCTCGTGTGACTGCACCGGGCAGCAATGGCGGCTCTGCATCTCTTTGGCACTGACTGAATAAGTGTACGAATTCTGTCCTATGGAATTCTGCGACATTCTGTTTGTAACGCGTTGGCCAGTTGAGGGAGTGTCTGCGGCGTGTTCTGACATTGACGTACACGTCGATCGAGTTCATCCCAGAGATCTGGAGATCTCGATGGCCTAGGCAAGACGTGGATGTTGGCATTATGAAAATAGTCTACCGTGACACGAGTTGTGTGCCGTGGAGCATTGTTCTGGTGAAACAGCTCCCTCGTGTGGTCAATGATTGGAAGAAAGTGAGGTTAAAGAACTTAAAATTTCAAATCTCGTGGTGTAGGATATGGCCCCCCACACCATGACATTACCGCCACCTAAATTGTCGAATTCACGTACACAATGTGGGGTAAAACGCTCATTTCGATGACGAAAATCGTGATTCATCGCTAAACCACACTCGTCTCAAGTTTCTCAAATTTTCGAACTTGAAAAATGTTGACAATTGAATAACAAATTATTGGCTTATGCTTGCCTTTTAATAGCCACTACCACGAGTTACGAATGCCATAACTTGCACGTGCATTTTGCTTCACTGTTTTCCTTCATGACATTTTTGAACAAGTGCGAAACAATTCCGTTTAAGACATTGCAAATCGACAAAAGCTGCGTTTTGACGCACGGTTTGTTGAATATCAGGCCACCAACATTTTCCAATAACATATATCCAATTTATATACCGTTTTATTTTGTGTAGTGAGGTTCAGTGAACTACATACTACCTGTGCGTTTCTTTTTTTTTGAAGAGTGTATATTCTATTGTATATATTTTTTGTATACTTTTTATGCATGTACTATAAGCCTACGGCCTTCTCAGTATTTAAAAATAAAGATTGATTGATTGGTTGGTTGGTTGGTTGGTTGGTTGGTTGGTTGCCTGGTTGGCTGGCTGGCTGGCTGGCGGGCTGTTGGTTGGTTGGTTGGTTGGTTGGTTGGGTGGTTGATTGATTGATTTTATTGATTGATTGACCACAATTCTTAGCTGAATGCTCTTCCTTCCAGACAATTATGGCCCTCGCTGTGATTATGATTCTAATGTCCATAGCAGTTTTCACACAAGGTAAAACAATGAAGCTTGTGCCTCTAAATAATATCTTTTACATTGCCCTGATATTATGAATGATAATGATTTTCCTGGATTTGTCATGTCCCACCATATGGGCTTGAACAGAGGACTTCCATACACTCGGCGACAGAACAAATAGCATCTAATGCTGGGGATCAAGCTGATAATGTTTCAACTTACCTGGTCCAAACTTGATTGCTTACAGGACCCGGTGATTAAGCTGGAATATTGTTAACTGTGACATAAAACAACGCAAAGGTAGAATCAAACTATGAATTGCTTGCAATTACAAATATATTTTATAAACATGTAAATTATTAGTGCATGAGGTTTCAAGCATAAGTGAATATGGATGATTGACTAATTGCTCCAGTCCTGAACAAGTGTTCAATGCCAGTTACACGTCCCCTCGCCAAACTGCACATACCACTTTGAGCCTTAGATCTCCGTGATCATCTTTCCACACAATCAAGTAACGTCAAGAGCATTCAAATACTATATTCCTATATCTTCCTGGTCATATATACATATTAAATATTATTTATGTGACCTTCAAAAGGCATTTTATTCCGCAGCCAAGTTATGTTTACATTTTACAGCAGCAGGGTGTCTGAAGGGTCATCAGTGTTCAAACTGTAGCAGTACAGGGGACTGCAAATCAAAATGCTTCGGGGGATATTTTGGTGTGACTTGCAAGACACGTTGCTCGAAAGGTTGCCTAAATGGTGCGTGCGAGACATCAGAGACAGGCATTGGTAGATGCGCTGAAGGATGTGTACCTGGTTTTCAAGGCACAGATTGCACAAGACCATGTGCGCGTCAAGAGGCCACATGTACCAAGTGTCAGTCTGAGTGTGACCAGGGCTACTGTCAGCTGACCTCATCCTGTGTGTCTGGCTGTGTGGACGGATACTACGGCTCTGACTGTAAGAACTGCTCCAACAGGTGTAAAACCTGCAACAGGATCACTGGCACATGTGACAAGTGTTACCCACTATATACCGGCCCTGATTGTCATTTTTCAGGATTGTGTGAAGCCGGGTGTACGGAGGGATGTGGACGTCAATTAAGTGGTAGTTTCTGTGTTGAGGTGTGCAGTCATAATTGCAAGGTTCATACCAACATGAATGATACGACGAGATGCCTGCCCCCTGGCGTAAATGCGTCTCTGTATTGTACATCTGAGTGTCACAACCAGAGTGGCGAGTGTCTCCATGGCTGTGTTGAAGGCTGGTATGGTCCAAGGTGCCTCTCTCCTTGCAATGCAGACTGTCGTGGTGGACGATGTGATGCTGCTGGCGTCTGTGTGGACGAATGTATCGCGCGATATTCTGGAGAGTTTTGTAATGACACATGTGAAATGTGTCGTGATGGGGTCTGTGATCAGAAGACTGGCACGTGCATTAATGGATGTGACGTCAGTAAACGTGGATGTGGAACGTCCTGTACCAGCAACTGTTCCAGGGATTATTGTATGAATGAGACATGCTCAGGTAAAAACAACCATTAACATTCCTTCAGTCAGTGTGCCAGATAATTAGTACTTCGTAATTCATTATTGAACTTATTGCGATTACCACTTGGGAAATTTCTAAATTGAAAAGACGAAATTATGAATATAATCAATATTAACCTTGACATCGTCAAAGAAGAAAATAATGTTATACGTTTTCTATTTAAAGAGTTTACACTCACCATTTCGCGAACACCTGGTGTCATCACTATTTGAATGTGATTCATAAAGCCATGCCCACAATATAGTCGAAATTGTGTAGTGGATTCTGCTTTTAGAAGATGTTTCTTTTATTTACGAGCTTTTTCTGTGACTTCCAGGCAAAATATTTCTCCTATATATCCTCTCTCCCCATCCCTCTATGTTTACCCTCACCCTTAAACACTTTTGTGTACGTCCTGGATTGATCAGCATTGCAAGTTTATAATTTCATCTATATCTATCATGTATAAACTATGATAAAATATGCAACTTTTCGAGTCAGGAAACTCAGATCAGTTTAATTCAATTATATCCAGATCACCAGAATAATCTAGGCTGTTTGTCTGTCTGCCTCTTCGTGTGTTTGGTAGTATGGTCAATACAAAATAGTTTTTGTCACATTCTCACCACTCAACTTTTATGTCATCTAATAAAGGTGAGCTTCAGTACCTGGAGAACCTGGTTCCATCAGTGCTTCCTGCTTAGTTTATCCTATTCTACTCACCAGATGAAAAGCCTACTGGGATCAGTGGAAGTCCGCATGGTCTCATCATAGGACTACCATTAGCGTGTGTACTCTTTGTCCTGGCGATCCTGGTGTCAAACTATGTCTGTTACCGCAAAGGTCAGACCAAGCAAAGGTGAATTTGAGGGATGTGCGTGCTGTTTGAAT
The DNA here is from genome assembly GCF_023055435.1 of Haliotis rufescens. Taxonomy (NCBI): domain Eukaryota; kingdom Metazoa; phylum Mollusca; class Gastropoda; order Lepetellida; family Haliotidae; genus Haliotis; species Haliotis rufescens. The sequence goes on from NW_025964334.1 coordinate 61,212,408, forward strand.
GTTTTATCCACTGAAAGAATGTTACCTGCAGATTGTAAAGCGCTCAATTTAAATTGAAAACGTTGTATCAAACCTGGTGTATGAATAGTTTGCCTTCACTTCCTTCAGTGCAGATCCATGAGTATGCCCATGAAACTTTGTATGCCCACTGGAAACGGCAGAAAATCGAGACTGATTATTCTCGGGCGTTGACGTTTTGAATTTAGATACATTGTCAAGTGGTATTCCTTTATTGACCACGGTGAAGCTAATTTTAGCCACCAAATAACAGAAAATATCCGGAAACTAAAGCTATCAATCGTCCACAACAGTTTAACAGATAGCATTTCACCTACGAATTCGAATTCGAATTATAATAAAACATAGATGGGAAAGGGTGTCATTGTGTACGTGTAGGATAATGGTTACACTTATTACTGCTACTGACGTATTCGTCCTTCTAAGTTACATGTATCTATGTAACATTTCGAACTTGTACTAACCCTTTCTTGGTGCCCCTTGCCCTGATATGATGTACGACCTCAATGGATTGTTATCATAGTAGATGTGTCATTACCATAGATATAGTGTAAGATTCTTGACAATGAGCAATATGCTTCCCTTTCTTCTTCGTTTGTTATTACAGAGAGAATTTGGCGGTTTGGGAGTGTAGCCCCGTTGTAGAGTACCAGTCGTGGCACATATACTCTGACATAGAAGAGGGGCATTTGGACGCTAAGGAGCAAAATGAGGGCCAAGAGAACCTAGAAGATGAACCTGGTCTCGCCATGCCTGTCATAGCAGATGTCTTCGCCGTTGCTGCGCCAATTGTACACAGAAATGATGACATGTTATCAGAGAGTTCAGCATCATCCACTTCTCAATCCTACACCCACCTGATTCCTAAGGTGGTCACTGATGACCCGGGGACAGTTGACAGTTACATATCACCAGTGGAAGAGTTGACCCCACACCCACCTGACCCTGACGTAGTCGCTGATGACCCGGTGACAGCGGACAGTCACCAGTAGAAGATACCTATATGGTATTTTGAGACATTTTCTTATGGTCATTGTCAGCGAACAACTTCCAACAGTTTCTAAGGGAACAATACTTCTTGATGAAAAGCTAACATATTATAGCCAGAACATACATATACCAGTATCCCTGAAACAGGTAACCACAAGCACTAGTAAATAACAGCTCGGCAGATTTTACTGACTTTATTCGGACTTACGTCTACTCGTTGTGGCAGTTCTAAAACTAAAAGTGTATGTAACCTCACCAAAACATAATGCTTTTGCTTCCATCGTTTTAAATCTTGAACTTGTTTATCTATTTTTCTTGCTTGTAATTGTCAACCCCATACCCCCACCCCACAACATACATGACCTGTGACATAAGCTAATGAATCCTAGTGTACATGGACAGATATGAGCTCCATTTCGCCTCCAATGCAATATGTGTGCATGTAGATAATTAAGCTAAAATGCTTCAAATGAAATAAATAACGGGCCAGATGGTTGAATGTGCAACTCAGTTATTGTTTGTTTGATGTGTTTGTCTTTGTTTAACGCCGCACTCAGCAATGTTCAAGCTCCATAACTGCGGTCTGCAAATAATCATGCTCTGGACCAGACAATCCAGTGACTGACATTATGATTTGGTTTGTTTGTTTGTTGTTTAACGCCGCACTCAGCAATATTTCAGCTATATGACGGCAGTCTGAAAATAATCGAGTCTGAACCAAACAATCCAGTGATTAATATCATGAGCATCGATCCACGCAATTGGGATACGATGACATGCATCAACCAAGTCAGCGAGCCTGACCACCCGAGCCCGTTAGTAGCCTCTTATGACCAACATAGTCGGCTTTTACAGCAAGTATGGGTTGCTGAAGACCTATTGTATTCCGGATCTTCAAGGTTCGACTAACATCATGAGCGTCAGTTCACACCATTGATGTACGATGACAGGTGTCAACTAAGTCAGCAAGCCTGACCACAATCATAGTGTCCTTTTGCGGAGAGCATGGGTTGCTGAAGACCTATTCTAACTCGGATCTTCACGGGGGAACTCCAATAATGACAAAGCCTATGCTACATGTATCTACCTTTGTATTGTAACGGAAAAAAGTAACCGTCCTTCAAACAAATTCAGTCAAACTACATCTTTTCTGAAATTAAATAATTAATCTTTAAATATATATTAAAAAGAGATATATCCTGGTGATTCACAATTTCAAAGTCTACGCCTCAGTGTGTATGCTGCAAGCAAGATAACTTGCCCATCTCTGGTCGTCCACGTGTAACATCACGTCAACAAGACATCAACATTCGGTTGGTGCATTTACTCGGCAGATTCCTTGGTTAAGAATAACATTTGAATTCATCTTTTACAGGTAACCTAGCTCTACATTAAAAACACAATATGTTTATCTCCAAAATCAAATACAAGTGATCGTATATCTATAAGAAGTGAAAACATTTTTGTTTAGTACAATAGTGAGTGACTGAGTGAGGTTTAAGCCGCTTTTAGCAATATTCCAGCAACATCACGGCGGGGGACACCAGAAAGGGGCTTCACACATTTAGTACAATAGAGAGGACGTTGTTTCAGAACAAGGATACATACTTCTTCATTACCAACTTCATGGGATATCTAAATATGCCCAAAGCCGTAACTAAACAGTACAATTCTAATATGAAATGCCCAATGTAAGTATTTCCCCTCACAGGGATGGTATAGCATTCTCTCACACTGATGCGGGTGTCTATATGTGGGCATTGATAAACCACGTAATATATACTCACACGCAAAGGAAACGCAAGAGGTTTTAAGCAAATAGGTAACAAACACGGAACCATAAATTGATACGAGTTTTAGCAAGTAGTGAAGCCTGACGGTGGTATCAATATTTTTGGTTGCATTTTGGAAGCCCCGAGTAAAAAAGCAACATAAAAAACGAATCGCCAAAACGCACCATTTCAATGAATATGTGGGTATCATGCACCCATTTCTCGCGAAATCGAAAATGCACGAACTGTCACGAACTGTAGTGGGTATAAAACTGTGGCCGATTCTTGGACCTACCACTCCTTGGTCAACAATGCACGCCTAAGTCAAATTCAGAGAAACCAGGCTATCGGACGTCATTTCAACGTCAACATAACCACAATTTACCGTTTCCTGCATCGATGCAATGCTACACAGACCACAGATGACCTTCTTCGTAGCGGTCGTCCTAGGGTCACCACACCTCGACAAGATCGGCAGATTACCCGTCAACACCAGCGACATGGGCATTGTTTGGACTAAATGCGAGACTTGGACCCATGTGCTTTCTGAATGTTGGTCAAGGTCGGGGACACGGCGTCACTGCTAACACTGCGGTATTTCGACCAAGTGATCAGACCTGACGTTGTTCCATTTTTTGCTCAACATCAACAACACATTTTCCAGCAGGACAACGCTCGTCCCCATGTTGCCAGAGCTACCGTGGCCTTTCTGCAACAACATAATATCCGTGTTCTACCGTGGCCAGCTCTCAGCCCTGATCTGAACCCCATCGAACACTTGTGGGATGAGTTTCAAAGGCGTCTGCACAATGTGCGCCCAGTCCCTACAACTGGCGATGAACAACGCGCAGCTGCTCTGGATGTGTACAGGAAGATCCCTAGGGCCGTCACAAATCGTCTGATCCACTCAATGTACAGGAGATGTGTGGCAGGGATCAATGCTAATGGTGGTGACACCAGGTACTGACCGACATTTTGGGTATTGACCCGAAACCGTGTAAGCCCTTAACATTGGAAAAAACCCCAATTATGTCATCTGCCTTTTAATCCATTAAACTGTCTTAAGTCAATTTTTTGTCAATCTTTTCCTATTAGTCTTTCTTGTCTTTACTGTTGAAAATAAATAACATGTATACTGCATATATATGATATAATATTTTGTACAGCGTGGATATCGGTCAAACTCACCATATAAAACAGCATTTGGAAAACAATAATTTATATGTAAAACAGATTTACAAACTTTTCTATGTACAATTTCTATATAATCCTTTTGCTTGTATTCCCAAACCTACTATACAACAATATCGGAACTATTTTGGCGTCAAATATTTGATAGGCATTATTAGCACATATATTGTATTTAAACAACGCATTGTAATAGTATTCAGTGCTTTACTTGCCTGTTCTACAAGGGTATTAGAGTTATAATCTGAGTCCACCTTTCGTAACAAAAGTGTCTGCCACCAGTTTTGTAATAAAACAACATTAGTTTGTTTGTGTATTAATTTCCATTTCCCATATTCCTACAAGAGATCTTTATAATTTTATAATAGTATATGCTACCAGTATTAGATCATCTGCAAATGATAAACACAATATGGTTTACCTTTCCTCTGATATGAACACATCATCGTCTACCCTAGGGCTAATAAATTCCACTAATTCCTTAAATGAAAACTGAGCAAAGTAAAGGACTAAAAGTATATTCTTGTCGTACACCAAGCAAGTACGTAAAAACTCAAATAATGTGTTTTCCTTACCCGCAGAAACCGCAGACGTAACATGACTGGTTAACTCTAAAGAATTTACCATGAATGAGAAATGTTTGCTAAAAAATCCTAATTTTATTACTATTTACCATTTCAAATGATTTCTTAAAGTTTACGAAAGAGCAGTAAAATGTACCTTTTTTACGTGCTATGTGTTTCTGTTTCCAATGTCTCTAATATGAATATTTTGTCTTCAGTGGAATGATTTTATTTTTAAACCCACTTTGGTATTCAGAAATATTATCTATATTTTTAAGGAAAATATCCAGTCTCTTATTTAGTATTGCCATAGCGACTGATGTATGACAGCAAGGCTAAATACCCTGTAGCCATGACATGTGCATGTTTCCATAACTTAACTGTCATTATGTATTAGGCGCTAATCTCCGTTGTTAATCCTCACCAACATTTCATTGTATATTGACTGTCAGCCAACCTGGGCCACCATATCACTTCCCGTTAATTAATGTTATTTATAGTACGTGTATGAGCTGTGTCGGTTCATCAGCCTAGAAGTCCCATGTCCAGAGCAACTTCATTGTTTGTCCACTGTTGTTCATTACTATATATGTGTTACCATAACCCATTTAGTCAGCTTGGTATTCCGAGTGCTGGTGTAGGGACGACCTCGAGCAGGATGTGCCGCTCGTAGGAAGCGTTCTGAGGTTTAGCTGGAGCTCCGCTCACCTCATGTATGCCTGAGTTGGAGGGTCCACCCATTGTTGTGTTTGTGTTGTCAGAGCATGTATTCCGCTCATTGTGTATTTGTCGTTTATTTTTTACATGTTGTGCATAAAACGTTCTGGGACAGTGATGTAGATTTTGTCCTTGATTTCCCCAAGAGCTAATTCCCTGTCAACATGTGCGTTGACAGTATAAAAGCAAATATCTTACTCATGTTGTTAAGTAATGAGATTCCTTTGTAGTTATTAGGGTCTTCTGTGTTGCCTTTCTTATTTATGGGTATTATACTAGATGTAGCCCAAGCATAAGGAAGGTTAATTGTTAGCATATTCAATTTTGGTTAAACAACACAGTGAGATGTTGAATTAGTATATCTGTGGCATTTTTAGAGAACTCTGAGAGAATACCGTCATCTCCTGGAGATTTATCAACTTTAAGATTATCAGCTGTATCCGATACTTCACAAAAGGTATCTCGGATGACAAGATCATCCGGTTGCAGGCACTTTTCACAATCAGTAACTATACGTAATGATAACAATTTTTCCACCTTAAGATTAAACTCTGTTTCCATCTCCTCGTTCATCTGTTCATTAGATTATTATAGTGTTACTGAAGACGGACTCTTTTGAATATTTATTAACTTATTACTATGAGCTCTTGCAGTTGTGTGTATCAGTCTGCTTTAGTTAAATTGTGATCAAACCACTATAGCCTGATTCAAACTGTTCAACGAATATCCGTTGCTAAAGATATTCCATATCACAGTGATTCTCGGTTGTTTCTGCTGGAGCATAAACAAAGAACAGTATCAGACGGAATTATTTTTACCGAACCCACCTTGGTATTGTCTTAAGTATCGAGTCTCTTATTTAGCATATAACCTAATATCTTACTAGAAGTGCTAAGACAAATATTATCTGGCCACTTTGGATGAATCCGTGACAATAACTTACACACGCCACGTTCAATTTATAGTGCGAAGCCTCCACAAAAGCGAATTTTTGAGAATCGACTAGAAAAATGAATATTTGCTAAATATATGTGCAAAACCCCTATCTGAGCAAAAAGATATAATCTGAACTGAAATGGAACTGATAAAGTCAGGAATACTTATAAAGTCCGTTCACATTCCATCTAAGGATGGATCACTATTTGATAGAGATTCATAAACACACCACGTTTATTATATTCACGAAGTCCGAATCGTACAATGGACATTTCTGATGATTATGAAAGATGTCTTTCGTTTTTATTTGGTTGTAGATTTGTTTTTGACCGTCCGTGCAAAATCCGGACCGAACAATTAAGATGTGAGAGAAAAGTGGCTTCCTGTAACTCCCGTCATGGTAACTACTTAATGCTGTACACTGTGTCATTGTATCTACGTATACAGCAGATACAGCTATGTCGTGTTAAAGAATATTTGTTTCACGACAGTTAAAAGGCGTTGCAATTATTAGTCACGTTTCAAATCTGTATTCGATTGAGTATTCGTCTTTTACAAGTAGCCTTAATAAACCAATCATGATTGCCTCGCTCATTTGTGGAGTGTGATTGAAAACTAATGTCAGGTATGTACGTTGCATCAAAAACAAGGAGGTACAGGTATGGTCGTCTGTAGTAGAATCATTAGTCAATAATAATCTTGGGCGGTTTTTGCCCGGTCTGATGTTAAGGCAACCCAACGAGTATACTCTTTTTGGTATACAGTTGAATACCAAAATGATTCTATGGCAGAGTCATAACATCTGTAGTTGTTACCTGTTCTGTGATAACAGAAATGTCCCCGACTTTCATTGTAGTCATATGTCTATGTAAACATTAGTGCCAAGGCACTGTAGCTTATCAATCAGTTGATTAAAAGTGAGCGGTTTCAGTTTGATCGCTCTTATTTTAAAAAAAAAGATATCAGGAAATTATCAACCTAAAACTAATTTACATTTCACGATTAAAATTTGAACTCCACTGTAAAGCTATATGTCTTACCAAAGGGACTCAGTGACATTTAGCTTGTATTTTTAGTAGCACCCTCCTGAAGATCATGCTTCAAATTTGCCACAATTGAAGAGTACCCTTTTTCAGTTTAAATGAAAAAAAACTATGCTTATTTCAATGTCATGAATAAGTCAAAGTAACATTAATCATAAATATTCATAATAAAAGTTTCATGTGGTTCTTGAAATTTCTAACAGTATTTTTGAATGTTTTTCTCTGAAATCTAAACATTCGTTAAAATCTCTGAAACAAACAACTTCACATCTAATTTTAAGTTATTATTACATACTTCAGATGTTTCAGAGAAGAAGAAGATATGGGCTCACTTGGACTCACTGGTGAGCTAAAACAGAAACCGAAAACTGTCCTTGTTGGTACCAATCAGTGTTTATTTCCATATACACCAAAGACGGTGTTGCCAAATCACATTTGCGCAAATAATGCATAATTAATATGTCAGGAAAACGTGAAATGCTTCAATAATGATATATACAGACGAGCAGACGCTTGTACAGATGACTGTAAGTTTATAACAATGTACAGAAATGAAGTTAATTATCGGAGTGATATTCGAAGAAGGGAACTAAACATACATGTATTGAATGTATGAACCTAGAGAAAAAATTGGTACTGACTTTTTTAAATTGAATTACAACAAAACATAGCTCCCTGTGATATAGATGAAAATGACTGCACTCCCTTATATGCAATTTGTTACATGGTGACTTCAAAATAAAAAGAAACTTAAGTTAACTCAGAAATCTATACACAGAAGCATTCAGTGTGAAACCAACAAACAAAGAAATGTTAAACAATGAAAAACTGTATTATAAAATGAAGAAGGCTTACAAATCAATAACAAATACTGCAAAATAATTACAATGACAGTACACGATAAAGTAGCAGTACAATATTCAAAGGCAGTACAATTTCAATGGCAGAATAAAATACTATAGCAGGAGTAATAGCAATAGCGAGTCAGCTATAATAATATTCACCAAGCAGCAACAGTGGTCAAGCTTACAATATAGGCCCAGGCTGGACATAGTCTAAATTCCTTCTGGAAAGTTCCATGCCATGTCTTCAACTGTGCCAGAAGATTCCTGACAACTATTTATTGTTATTAAACAGAAACACAGTAACACAATTATAACATTGTCTACAATAAATGCACTACCACATAATGTATTGTGATATTTGATAGTTACGTTGTAATATGTGAAAGTGATTCATAGGCACAAGCTAATGATATAGTCTGAATCGTACAATCAATTCTGCGTTTAGCAGAGTATCTTTTGAGTATCAAAGGTGACGCCCACGGCCATAAAGTGACATAAAACAGCCAAGTCAAGAACATTTGAAATGTGCCTTCTACAACACCAGGCACACACGAGTTCACTGTCTTCATTTACCTAGAGGAACAATATAACTGGAACACACAGAGGAATACTTTGACTTGAACAACTAGAGGAACAGTATGAGTGGAACACCTAGAGTTGGAATATGACTGGAAAGCTTAGGGAAAAGGAATACTATGACTGGAACACCTAGAGGAACACTTTGACTGGAACACCTTTAGGAAACCTATGACTTGAACCCACTGGAGGAACACAATGACTGGAACACTTAGATGAAGACTATGACAGGAACACCTAGAGGAACACAATGACTGGGCCCGTAGCCTCCTCGTCAACATCACAGTAGTCAGAACTGCGCGACCTACTGGGTGGCCCAGGCTGTTCAGCTGATGGATGTTGTGGACGACTGATATCTTCCCGGTCTGTTATTTCATTCAATAAAATAGCTTCGCCATGGTCTGTAGTGTTTCTGTAAAATAACAATACTTTATCATGTTTCTCATTTCAAGAAACTAAAAAGACAAACTAATCATACACCAAGTTTGAGGCAACGATTTCAATTTAAATTGAGCGCTTTACAATCTGCAGGTTACATTCTTTCAGTGGATAAAACATTCAAACAGCACGCACATCCCTCAAATTCACCTTTGCTTGGTCTGACCTTTGCGGTAACAGACATAGTTTGACACCAGGATCGCCAGGACAAAGAGTACACACGCTAATGGTAGTCCTATGATGAGACCATGCGGACTTCCACTGTACCCAGTAGGCTTTTCATCTGGTGAGTAGAATAGGATAAACTAAGCAGGAAGCACTGATGGAACCAGGTACAGAAGCTCACCTTTATTAGATGACATAAAAGTTGAGTGGTGAGAATGTGACAAAAACTATTTTGTATTGACCATACTACCAAACACACGAAGAGGCAGACAGACAAACAGTCTAGATTATTCTGGTGATCTGGGTATAATTGAATTAAACTGATCTGAGTTTCCTGACTCGAAAAGTTGCATATTTTATCATAGTTTATACATGATAGATATAGATGAAATTATAAACTTGCAATGCTGATCAATCCAGGACGTACACAAAAGTGTTTAAGGGTGAGGGTAAACATAGAGGGATGGGGAGAGAGGATATAAAGGTGAAATAATTTGCCTGGAAGTCACAGAAAAAGCTTGTAAATATAAGGAACATCTTCTTAAAGCAGAATCTACTACACAATTTCGACGATATTATTGGCATGGCTTTATGAATCACATTCAAATAGGATGACACAAGGGGTTCACGAAATGGTGATTGTAAACTCTTTAAATAGAAAACGGATAACATTATTTTCGTCTTTCATAATCTCGTCTTTTCAGGTTAGAAATTTCCCAAGTGGTAATTGCAATAAGTTCAATAATGAATTACGAATTACTAATTATCTGGCACATTGACTGAAGGAATGCTAATGGCTGTTTTTACCTGAGCATGTGTCATTCATACAATAATCCCTGGAACAGTTGCTGGTACAGGACGTTCCACATCCACGTTTACTGACGTCACATCCATTAATGCACGTGCCGGTCTTCTGATCACAATCCCCATCACGACACATTTCACATGTGTCATTACAAAACTCTCCAGAATATCGCGCGATACATTCGTCCACACAGACGCCAGCAGCATCACATCGTCCACCACGACAGCCTGCATTGCAAGGAGAGAGGCACCTTGGACCATACCAGCCTTCGACACAGCCATGGAGACACTCGCCACTCTGGTTGTGACACTCAGATGTACAATACAGAGACGCATTTCCGCCAGGGGGCAGGCATCTCGTCGTATCATTCATGTTGGTATGAACCTTGCAATTATGACTGCACACATCAACACAGAAACTACCACTTAATTGACGTCCACATCCCTCCGTACACCCGGCTTCACACAATCCTGAATAATGACAATCAGGGCTGGTATATAGTGGGTAACACTTGTCACATGTGCCAGTGATCCTGTTGCAGGTTTTACACCTGCTGGAGCAGTTCTTACAGTCAGAGCCGTAGTATCCGTCCACACAGCCAGACACACAGGATGAGTTCAGCTGACAGTAGCCCTGGTCACACTCAGACAGACACTTGGTACATGTGGCCTCTTGACCCGCACATGGTCTTGTGCAATCTGTGCCTTGAAAACCAGGTACACATCCTTCAGTGCATCTCCCAATGCCTGTCTCTGATGTCTCGCACGTACCTTTTAGGCAACCTTCCGTGCAATGTGCCTTGCAAGTCACGCCAAAATATCCCCCGAAGCATTTTGAATTGCAGTCCCCTGTACTGCTACAGATTGAACACTGCTGACCCTTCAGACACCCTGCTGCTGTAAAATGTAAACATAACTTGGGTGATAGAAGCTGTGGAATAAAATGCCTTTTGAAGGTCACATAAATAATATTTAATATGTATATATGACCAGGAAGATATAGGAATATAGTATTTGAATGCTCTTGACGTTACTTGATTGTGTGGAAAGATGATCACGGAGATCTAAGGCTCAAGGTGTGTGTGTGTGTGTGCATTTGGGCGAGGGGACGTGTAACTGGCATTGAACACTTGTTTAGGACGGGAGCAATTAGTCAATCATCCATATTCACTTATGCTTGAAACCTCATGCACTAATAATTTACATGTTTATAAAATATATTTGTAATTGCAAGCAATTCATAATTTGATTCTACCTTTGCGTTGTTTTATGTCACAGTTAACAATATTCCAGCCTAATCACCGGGTCCTGTAAACAACCAAGTTTGGACCAGGTAAGATAAAACATTATCGGCTTGATCCCCAGCATTGGATGCTATTTGTTCTGTCGCCGAGTGGATGGAAGTCCTCTGTTTAAGTCCATATGGTGGGACATGACAAATCCAGGAAAATCATTACCATTCATAATATCAGCGCAATGAGTGAGTGAGTATTGTTTTACGCCCCTTTTTGCAATATTCCAGCAAAATCAGGGCGGGGGACACCAGAAACAGGCTTCACACATTGTACCAATGTCGGGAATCGAACCCGGGTCTTCAGCGTGACGAGCGAACGCTCAGGGCAATGTAAAAGATATTATTTAGAGGCACAAGCTTAATTGTTTTACCTTGTGTGAAAACTGCCATGGACATAAGAACCATAATCACAGCGAGGGCCATAGTTGTCTGGAAGGAAGAGCATTCAGCTAAGAATTTCGATCAATCAATCAATCAATCAATCAATCAATCAATCAATCAATCAATAGAATATACACTCTTCAAAAAAAGAAACACACAGGTAGTATTTAGTTCACTGAACCTGACTACACAAAAAATGCGGTATATAAATTGAATATATGTTATTGGATAATGTTGGTGGCCTGATTTTCAACAAACCGTGCGTCAAAACAAAGCCATTGTCGATTTGCAATGTCTTAAACAGAATTGTTTTCGCACTTGTTAAAAAATGTCATGAAGGAAAACAGTAAAGCAAATGCATGTGCAAGTTATGGCATTCGTAACTCGTGGTAGTGGCTATTAAAAGGCAAGCATAAGCCAATAATTTTTTATTCAATTTGTCAACATTTTTCAAGTTCGAAAGTGCCGTGACTGATCGCTGCCAATCGGTACATCGCCATAGGACGTATCCAAAGAGGGGAATCTTAGGCTTCTGTTACACGCCACTTCAACGTCCACCACAGCACCATTTCGCCTTTTGGACCGATACACACAGTTCAATTCGACTGCAGACTGTCCAAGAACCGGACAACCAAGAGTTACCACCCCTGCACAGGATCGCTACATTCGACTGTTCCACCTACATCATGTCAATGCCACAGGTACCGAGACTGCATGGAGGCATCCCTGGTTTGAGGAGGATATCGGACAAGACTGTCAGGAACAATCTTCACGAGGCTGGAATCCGATCCAGAAGACCAGTTATCGTCGCTGTTTTGCAACAGATCCATCGACAGCGACGCTTGCGTTGGTGCCCCATACCTTACATATTTGGAATATGAGAAACTTGAGACGAGTGTGGTTTAGCGATGAATCACGATTTTCGTCATCGAAATGAGCGTTTTGCTCCACATTGTGTAAGTTAATTCGACAATTTAGGTGGCAGTAATGTCATGGTGTGGTGGGCCATATCCTACACCACGAGATTTGTTTGGTTGTAGTTCAGGGAAATTTGACAGCAAATTGCTACATGAATCCAATTCTTCAACCTCACCTTCTTCTAATCATTGACCGCCAGAGGGAGCTGTTTCAACAGAACAACGCTCCACCTCACACAACTCGTGTCACGGTAGACTACCTTCATAATGCCAACATCCACGTATTTCCTTGGCCATCAAGATCTCAAGATCTCTGGGATGAACTCGATCGACTTGTACATCAATGTCAGAACACGCCGCAGACACTCCCTCAACTGGCCAACGCGTTACAAACAGAATGGCGCAGTATTCCATAGGACAGAATTCGTCCACTATCCACACAGTGCCAAGGAGATGCAGAGCCGCCATTGCTGCCCGGTGCAGTCACACGAGATACTGAGTTCAGCGCCACCTTGTTGCCTTATGTGACAACGACAATATGTGCCTATCTAGCTCCACAATTTCATATTTGTATCTATGATATTGAATTTAATATATCGACTTTATTAGGTACAAAAACAATTCCTAAAAATATACCTGTGCGTTTCTTTTTTTGACGAGTTTACATCAATAGCCATGGTAACTGTTAAATAACATCAAGTCGTTGAGTAAGTGCATGCTCTCTAAGATCATGGCATGGAAAATGAACATTTACACATTTACAGGGTGTTCAGCTAAGAATTGTGAGGAAGATATCGTAAGTGCAATTCCTCAATTCCCAAGTTATTTGTATCAGTCACAATTCCTTGTTTGTGAAGCGGAATAATAAAGCCAAGTGACCAATTCTCAGGAAAGAAAAAAATTGTTCGAGTTAATTCTTAAATAACTTTATCCACACCTGATGTCTTATTGTTCTTTGAATTTGCAATACTGTCAAAACTTCTTCCTTTGTAATTGGAGAATTGGCAATGTCTGTTGTCAACTCTTTAGAATGATTATCGTCGAAATTAACATCCCAAAATCATCTGGGTTCCTATCATTCGGATAAGAGAATATTTTTTGAAAATGTTGGAACCCATCTTCGATTTTAATCTTGTTCCGAGGCTGTCTATTTGATGATTAATCATCATCAAGTTAGTTTTGCGTACGTAATCCAGTGGTGACTGGAACATGTGACGACACGGTGCGAGACGGTGTTTTAAAACTTTCACATTTATCAAACAAGCCATTTGAACTGATTACATAGTCAACAATATTGGCGTCCTGATTTCCAATAAATGTGAAATCTCCACACGTCTGTACCACGTTTTCCATTTATAATATGAATGTTCAAAAATATGACACATATCTAACAAACATTTGCCAAAGTTATTTATTCACGAATCTTCAAAAAATCAAATGAGTTCAAATGATCAAGTAAAAAATCCAACATGTTTTTTATCATGGCCGTCGAAGTTTTCAAGAATGTCATCTTCTACAAAATCAGCATCTGTGCAGATAAGGGAATTAAAGTCGCCACAAAACATTATGTAAACATCGTTACACTGACAGAGGACATCAAGCACATCATTCTGCAGGAGTATTATGCCATTAGTGCACTTTCTTACGGGATCATTACACCAGATTGAAAAAAATATATCTTCCTGAAAGTCAAATAGTTTCTTATCAAGAAGAATAAATATGCCAGTATAATTCATTTTTGTCTATTCACAGACTTTATAGGTTGTTTTCTGCCATTGAGAAAAATAGGTGAGACTGTCTCGTCTCGTGGTGGTATGGTCATATTTAATCCATTGGATTTTGTCCACCAGAGAATCAGCTTTCAAGTCACTTAGAAATATGTGTTTCCAAAGCTCATTTAAACTTACCTTTTTCGCTTACAGTTGTCAGCTAAATGTGAAGTTACTCATTTGTGCGTCATTTTCATCTTCCTCCTGTGGAGTACACGTGACACGTGACATCTTCCTGTCGTAGAGGAAGTAAGAAGTGCACAGTAGTTTCGGTATTGACATCAGTGTGCTTGTTTACACGATACGACATTCTAGGAAGTAAACATGTTATTGTTGAGAATGAATAGGTAGATCTTCAACAATCTGGTTGATCAGGCCCGAGGAGAAACCGGGACAAAGTAAAACAAAATGAGGACCGTCATGCATCGCGAATTCGTACTAGTAGCCATGCAAAGCTGGCCGGGACTGAACACTGATCAGTATGTCAAAGTTACACTACAAACTAGGGTCAGCGATCATACCCTATTCACACGTTACCAGTTTTCTGGTGGAAGTATGATGAGATAGGGCGACCTTATTTTTAAGGAATGGAGAGTTACGAAGATATTCCCCTACTGAAAACTCATCCTTACTTTTACGCTTTGACAAAATATTCTGTTGTGGAAAACATTTGAAAAATAAACCAGAACTCTTTGGCGTGAGTCACCTTTGCCTTCTCTGCCGCTGTTGCACATGCGCAACGCTCCTTCGCGAGGTGACATTTACAATGCATGGTACACGGCTCTTCATAATTCCTTTGGATCCTAAACTAGTATTTATCAATCGCTTGCACATTGTTAATACATGCTGACGGGAATAACAGACAATATATATATAAATATTAACACATATATTACCTGATTTGGTTTTTCTTGTCAAAGGTCTAATTGCTATAAATATGAACATCGTTGTAGGTAACCTGCTCTAGCACAAATCATATACATATTATTTTGAGATTTGAAGCATTATGCAAAATTATGAACATATTTAATAGTTAATTTCACACTATACATTCATATGACGCCGTGGCTGAGGTTGGCAATTTCGCGTTCTCAAATCAAACGCTGGGGGTTCGAACCCTGCTGGCGACACATGTTTTGGAAAAAAATGAAATTATTTACTTGTCAATAAATGTAAAAAATAGTTCCGTCTATTCCAAGTGGACATTGTTTCAAATGTTGGTTCAAGATAATGTATTGTTGACAAACAACTCTCCATTCCTGAAAAATAATGGAGCGTTCAAACAATAGAATGAAGTCACACATGTGTTTTAAATAAACATACCTGCAACCTCATTAACTGGTACGTCCTTCCTACGCCTACTGGTACTCCCTAATGGAAGGCTGTTTTTTTTTCAAAGACATAACTATGTTTAAGTTTCTAACATATACTGAACACTACTTATCTTAAAATGACCCATGGTATGTCTCTCGTAGTGTAGCTAACAAGCATCAATAAAAAGAATATGATACACCTAATATAGTTTTTTGCACGTGGTGTTCGTTGTGAGCATCATGCTAAACATCAATACATTAACATCTGCTACATGTCCCTTCCCCGAATGTTGATGGAGAATAAAATGAAATACAAGACACCACACAGGCACATCACACATGCAAATACACAAGCAAGCGGATGTTTTCTTTTTATTGTTACACGGCAGTGTATTTCATTGTTAAACAATGATTGTAATTGTATTACATTGTTTCTGTTGAGATTCGGTGGAAGCTCATTGTCTTGTATTTGGACAATGATTAGTTGTCAGGAATGTAGTAGTATTAAGTGTAGCAGTGGTTAGGAAGTTACTATATTTAGATGCTAGTGTGATATGTAAACTTAGGGAACAGTGTAGACTATTCTGTGATGTTCAAGTGACACTGGTCTGGTCTGGCACCCTGTAGAAATACGTAAGCGAGTAAATCTGAATATAAGGGGGCAAGATTGTGCCTCTCTCGTCTCTTTCACGCATTTCTCTCACACAATTCATTACATCAAGATCAGTGTGCAGATCACATGTCACCACGGATTCCCTGCCTGGAACTTTCTCGGAAGCTTGACCACTTATATGGCCACTGGGTGAATATACTGTTATCACTGACTCTTGTTATCACCACTGTGTTTTTTATTTGATACTGACCACTGTCATCATATTATATATTGCCACTGTATATTGTCCTAAAATTCTGTTGTGTACTTGTGTACTGCCATTTTAATTGCAGTTCTGTTATTTGTATTGATTTGTAAACCTAGTTATGTTGTAGTATATTGTTGATTGTATACCATTTGTTGGTTGTTTGTTGGCTTCACATTGAATTCGCTCACGTAAAGATTTCTGGGTTAACATATTGTTTCAATTTGGGAATCGACACGATACAGAAATTAGGGATTTTGCATGAAGTTTTGTCTTCAAAGAGATTAGAACTTGAGAAATTGTGACTGGAAGCTTATAGAGAAATTCGGCTGAAACGACTTGTGTTACAGAATGATCTCTCTCACCGTACCGTTAAAGGTGATGGACCCGTAAAGATCCGGGGTAGAATAGTTCTTCAGCAACCCATGCTTGTCCTAAAAGGCGACTAACAGGATCAGGTGGTCAGGCTTGCTGACTCGTTGATACATGTCATCTTATCCCAATTGCGTGGATCGATGCTCATGACAACTAAGTTGTCTGGTCCAGACTCGAATATTAACAGACCGCCGTCATATCCCTGGAATATTGTTGATTGCGGTGTTAAACAACACACAAACAAAAACTACAAAAGGTTATGGCGACCCATAAGGGACATGGAGTCTGTTTTTTAATATTTTGATATTTCACTTACTTTTGCAAATTTACAAATATGTGATAAATCGTGTATAAAAGAACAGTAGTATAGGACAGTGCTTTGGTTCTCTCCCCCTACTGGAAGTGGCACCACATCCGGTTCCGGGATGCGTGCGCATGGCTCCAAGATGATGTCACGTCCGGTTCCGGGAGAGGGCGGGTTTGTCGCCTGCATCCAAGATGGCATCGGGAGGAGGGAGGAGGAGGTTGAGGGGAGCAGGAGCAGGAGCAGGTGGAGGGCAGGAGGAGGAGGAGGGAGGAGTGTTTTTTTTTTTTGTGTGTGTGTGTGTATGTGTGTGTGTGTGTGTGTTGTTGGTTGGCAAAGCAATGATGAAAGTGTTCTGTCGGGAGAGTGGGGTGGCCCTGAAAAGGGCCTTTGGCCAAAATCAACCAAAACTGGAACGGGAACAGGAACTGCAATGGGAACGAAAACATCATTCTAGGAAGGCGGGAAAGCTTCCTTGTTCACGTTGCTCTGATACGCATTCTCGCACAAATAGTGCAAGAAAGTAGCTGCCACGTTCTTGTGTTTCACCTCACAAGCATTCATACAGCTCTTCGTCTCTGCCATTCTCGATGCGATGATATTTTTTTCACAAGTGGGTGGAAGGTTGAGGGGAGGAGGAGGAGCAGGTGGACGGCAGGAGGAAGAGCAGGAGGGAGGATTTTTTTTTTTTTGAGTGTGTGTATGTTGTTGGTTGGTAAAGCAATGATGAAAGCGTTCTTTCGGGAGAGTGGGATGGCCCTGAAAAGGGCAGTTGGCCCAAAAACTGGAACGGGAACTGGAACGGGAACGAAAACTTCATTCTAGGAAGGCGGGAAAGCTTCCTCATTCACGTTGCTCTGATCCTCAGGTGGAAGGGAGGAGGAGGAGGTAGGAGTTTTTTTTGTGTATGTTGTTGGTTGGCAAAGCAATGATGAAAGCGTTCTTTTCGGAGAGTGGGGTGATATTTTTTTCACAAGTGACACTGAACCCACTCGAGTGTTCACTCTCTTTTTATAGGAGAGGGACCGATCGAACATCGCTGCATGCTGATTGGTCGAAAATGCAGCAGGCCAATTGGTCCGTTCCAGCGCCTGGACTGAGCCTGTTTTCCAAACTGGACCGACCCTTGTGTTTCTTTTCCATAGAAAGAGAAAGCAAAACCCGCGGTTCGACCAATCAGAGACCAACACAGGGCATGTGCGGACTCTGATTGGTCAAAAACCCAAGCTTCTGATTGGTCAGATTTTCATGCATTGGTTCATGTCGATCCACATCCTAAAGACAACGCAAGACCTATTTTTTCAACTATTTAATTCCCCCGCTCACATGAACAAACCAACAAAACAAAAGCCACAGGATTAGGGGCGTCCCTGTGATTTTTGTGAACAGGAAAAACTTTTGCACTTAGGGTGAACATAGGTACACTCATAAAACTCAGTGAACAGGAACTTTGTCACTAGGGTGAACGTATGTACACTCATAAAACAGGAACTTTGTCAGCAAGGTGATCGTAGGTTCAGTGAACAAGTATCAGGTCAATAAGGGCAGAAAGGTTGGTTCTTTTGATGTAGGGTATGCGTCTGGGCACTCAGTCGAAAGGCAGGCATCTCATCCACAGGAACAGAGGTAGACACGTTGGTACGAAACCATTCTAATACAGTGGCATCATTCTTGACGGTGTCATTCAAGTCCAACATATCTAACACTTGATTCAAGGGTCCACCCACCCACATGACAGGTCAGCATGTAGAGACAGTACACGCCACACAACGTGCTGTATCCATGTTGTAAGGGGTGTGTATTCCATCGTTGTTGAATCTGGCCCATGCAATTCAAAGTCTCAAAGGTAATGAATACAGACCATAGCTATCCATAGCAGTGGCATGACCATCCGTCTCCGCAGATGAGGGTGACTGGGGTCTCGAGAGCTTGTCCAAACTGGATTTCCAAACCCAACTTGCTGGTGTGTCGAGGATAGTTGATGCCTTCATCAGCGCCAACGTCTGGTGTGAGATCCACCACCCACAAGGTGTAACCTTGAGCAAAGGCCTTGGGAGTCACCCCACAGGTCTCAGGTCGCCACAGCTGTCCAGTGTTTTGGAACAGATTCATGTAGACTTCTTTCACATGGGCGCTGTTGTTGCTGAAGTCACTTTTCATTTCCCTGCAATGGACTTCCTGGCCATTGAGTTTCAGCTTCATCACGGTGACATGGTTGTGTTTGAAGTTGTACGGATTCTTCTCTTTGCTTCCTACATAGGCATTATTGTCCACCAGTCCCAGGACCTCGCCTTTTGGTAATTGGCCACCGATGAGCTGATCCCTGTGAAAGTCTCTACCGCCGCTCGGGATGTCATGGGCTGTCACTTGCACATGGAAAAGGGGATACTTGGCAGTCACCCCTGCGTTCAGACTGGACACATGTGTTTCTCGGACAGCAGGATCGATGTTGAGTTGATAAACATAAAATTTGGCTTTGGTCAGGGCTATTTTGTAGACACCATCAGCAGCACACGTGAATTCATCAGGACTTTGTGGAAATTCCACTTTCATCCAGCAGATAACGGTCTTGAAGAAACAGGTCACAGTGTAGACGTCCTGTCAGTTCCACTTCTGTGGTGGGCACGATAAGATCACGTCGCGTTCTGACGCCCTCGTTTCTTACATCAGCAGTTGCATCAGGATTGAAGGCGTCCATTTTACCAGCATCATTGGCATACCATCCAGGACATCGAAGGTGAGATGTTTTGGCTCCTGCACCATAGCTCAGAAGGGTTTCCAACTAGGGTCTGTAATGTGTGATCTCCAACTGATTGTGTCCCACTTGCAGACGCACTTGGCGAAACAGGGAGTGCATCAAGATGATGACTGTCGGTATTGGGTGATCCGCTAGAATGGTATCTGTCCCATCTTCTTGAGTCACTCGAAGACACTCTCTCAGGTAACACTGGCTTAAATCAATGTAAGCGTTCACAGTATTGGACTTGTTAAACTGGATTGGTCGTGCAACAGAGGGTGGCGCCAAGGGACTGTAGCGAATCCACTGACCCTCCTGCACAGTGGTGGACACAGGAGGTACAGTAAAGAGATCCAACTGGGCCTTTGAACATTCGCAAGCATCTAGCCGCATCATGATGATGGATGTTCCTCCCTTTCTCTGCCTTGATGGACGTCTGGTCAGGTTGAAAGTCTGATGAGGACTGACCTTTAAACCATTTTTCTTTTCCATTTACGCTGTTTCTGATGGGTGGTGGTGGTGGTTGGGATGACTTTACGTCTTTAAGGCTCCTCACTTTCCTCCAAGGCATCCATCAGGGCACCTGTTCCACGTTGTTTATGACTCTCTGACCATTTGCATTTGCCTGCAACCACATCACTCACCAACCCAAGTAGGATCTTTTTACCCATCTTGAGCACCGATGTTCCAGCAGATTTAAGGAAAGGCAACGCCATCTTCAAGATACCGCCGAGACAACTGCTATGTTGAAGATACCATCCTTTGTATACTTTGATGCAACTCCCATGCTGGCCGAACTGTCCTTGATAAAACTTGTCTGCCAACGGCGTCTAAAGTGACTTTCCCCATTTGAAATGGCACTGGGCGCCCAGTATTGTCCTTGATATAGAGTTTAATACCGTAAAAGGAGCCATGACGCAGTCCAAGGTAGCGAACGTGCTGAGGGCTTTTAATCACCACACTGTCTTGCATCATCTTCTTTGACACAGGCGCGTGTATCAGAAATGGGGCCATTGTATTGCCCACAATTTGATTAGCTTCTGTATCACCTGTGATTTCTACATAGCCAACTGCCATGGGAGTAGCCCCAACTTGTCACTGGGCCAATGCACTCAAGGGAACAGCAGTCTCTGTGTAGGTTTTATAGTCATCCTCAGCAAGGAGTTTTAGTTGAACAAATCCGAGCATTCTCGAGAGTGGCATAGAGTGATCCTCTCATATGGAGTTCTACTTCTTCAGGGACTTGGAATCGCACTTTTCCATCTCTAAGCATCTCAAATCGAAGACTATCTTGAGGATACCTGGCAGCAATGACAAATCGTCTGCCATCACTTTGAATGCTGTCTGAGGACTGTTCTTTCAAGACACCCGTAAAATGCTCCTGAATCAAACGGTTGAGGGTTTTCACCAAATCTGCAGATGAATAGACTCCTTTCTCGATAGAAATCTTCTTGCTTTCATAATGGATGGCACCATACTGTGTCTGTGGTATAGTGCTCGCCATGCTTTCATACACAAGGGATTTCTTTTTCAGTGTGAGGTTCAGAGCAAACCAGTCAAAGGGCGGAGTGACGTTGTACCATGTCATAAGAAAGTGAATTTCGCTGACTCCCACCTCCCACTGTTGGCGGTCCAGATGCAGAGGATAAGGCAACTTGATTTCATACGCATTGACTGTGTCGTTTGGATAGATATCCATGGAGGCATCACGGGGTAGGGTCATGTAAAAGTCTTGTTTCGAAAAAAGGGGGAGACGGCAGCCATGACAACGTGAGCTAGGGTAGAAAACTCTGGATGGATGAGGTATCAAGTTAAAGTCTTCTGGCGGGCATCGTGGGGATGTCTCGTGAGGCGGCAAAGGTGTGTGGTGGAAGTATGTATCCAAAACAACTGGCGAGCAGGGCTCTCCACAACTCTTTCTCTCTGCGATACGAGGACAACTGAACCATGCTCATGATGATCATGCCATGTCACCAAGATCTGTGCAGAAAACATGACTTCACTGTGGGGTAACATCATGCCAAAACAACACCAAGGTGAGTGTCGACGCTGGGGATTGTGTGGTGCAGCAGCAAGGGGAGGTTCATCGGTACCCATGGATGCAGAGAGGCTTCTCTGCAGTGGTGGAGGTAGTGGTGGTGGTTGATCTGTCATCGCCTGTGTCAACCCTCTGAATGAGCCAGAGTGACAGAATGCACCTTATTTTATCTGTAAATGATCTGCAGGGATCCACGAATTCAAACTAGCAGGGTAGCCAGTCCATTTCATCAAGACCTCTTCTTGACCCTGTTGTTTCCCTGGACATCTTTTCAGCATGTGATCCACGGCAAACACAGCATCTGTTTTCAAGATGGGCTGTATTTCTTCAGGGTAAAAGGTTCCTTTGAGGACTTCACCATGATCATCTTTGATCCGATTCACTGGAGGTGTTATCCCTGTGACCAGACGGTCCACCGTAAACAGATCCATGGTCCAGTTGGGGAGACGAGTGGGGTCTTGTCTTGGGGTACGACAGTCTCTGTGTTGTTAGTTTCTGGGAGGACATCCTCAGGACGCTGACCAATGGACCTATGCACACTTATTTTTCAGAGTCCTTTGAAACTGTTCCACCACGGCTGCTTTAGTTTCTGGATTTTGACTGGTGTAGAAATGAATGCCGTGCTTTGTCATGAGAGCCTCGAAAGGGCGGTTGACAGATTCTCTGCCTTTGTTTGCAATTGAGCAGGTAGTCGACCTTTGGCTTGTTGCATCAACAAGGTTTGAAAACCTTCCATCAAAGCAGAACTGCTCTTGGCCTTCAGGGGTTGCACCCATGCCATCTTTGAAAACACATCGATCACACACAGCAGATATTTGAATCCTTTGTTGTCGTCTTGAAAGGCAATCATGTCACTCAAGTCTGCTTGACACAATTCATCGACGCCTCCCACATGGTAATGGTCTCTTTGAAAGAAGCGTCTGTGGAAGGTACTTTGGGTTTGCAAACAACGCTTGATTTGACTTTGTGATGGCATGATTTTCTTCTTGCTTTTACTGGTTCTTGCATCTTGAGCTTGGATGCGTGCTGCTTTCTACAAAGGTCGCCAGCCGTCAAAACTTGCAGGATGTTCAGGATGAAAGTAAGTTTTTTCCAACCAGGCCGTCCACAGGGAAGTAGGAAGTCCTTTATTGTGGTGTTGTTTCTTCCCTGCAGCAGCAGCAGAAGCAGCAGAAGCAGCAGAAGAGGGAAGAATGCGCCATCGAGTCTTGGCCTGTCGCGTCATTTTCTCTCATCAGTCTGATGCCACTTGATACATGGATGGTCTTTTTATAGAGAGGGAGAGATGTTTTCTTATGTGGTGCTTAAAGGGAATCCATGGACCTCGCCTGTTGATGAATCTGTCCTGTTTGGTATCAGAGGGAGGTGAGGTCATCAACCATGGGGTTGGCATCTTCTCTTCTTCCGCTTGTGGATCCATCTGCTGCCACTGCCTTGTTCTCTTTTTGTGACTTTGCGGGAGGAGCTTTGGGAGGGGGAATTGGGTGTTGGGTGTCCTTGGTGTTAAGTGAGGGTGTTTTTGTTGCTGCTTTTGCATCCATTGCCATCGTTGAGGATTTCCAATCATTTCATGGGGAACATGACTGTTGGCCAAATGGTGACTCAACATGGTCCAACCTGCCGGCCCCTCTTTGGTTATTTGGTGACGCACTAAATCGTTGATCAAGTCCATCATGTGTGTGCCAGGGACGGGTTTCCCTTCCACAGTCAGTGTTCCCTCTGGAGTCCAACTCAAGTCAGGATTGTTTGGAATCCTTGTCATCAAATTCATGGCTTTATTGGTCATGGCTTTAGGAACACTCATGACCACTTCATCTATCACTTGTTGAGGAGGGGCAGGTCTACATGTGGTGTCCATCGTTGATGGTGATGGTGGTGTCACTTTGGGCTGTAGTGGTTTGGTGGTGGCGGTGATGTGGTGCTGTTGACGCTGCAACTCTGGCATGTGTTGCAACAGTTGGTTGTATTCTTGTTCCCGCATGTGAAAAGGATGATGTGACATCTGCTCAACGTGTCCATCTCTTCCAAATTTTGGAGACGTTTCTTTTCCAAGAGAGGGGTTTGAAGTGCCTGACGATGACGTTGTTTGGTGGCTTTCTTTTGGTGCGCATTTGCACCATCCGCATGTGTGCATCAGCTTTATAAGCTTTCGTGAGATTTTCATGAGCCTTTACTTTTGGCTTACTCGTCGTCGTTATGGTAGGTCAATGGCGCCTGGTGTTACCCTGTTTGAGGAGTGGTGCTTGAAGATAATGTTGCCATTACAACACAATGCATGTCAAGACCCCTGCAAGTGTTCCACAACTACTGCGCTGCATCAGGTAGCCAAGACGTTGATCCATAGGCAAACGTGGATTGACAATTTTAGTCAGGGTATCTTTATGTTTCTGCAACCACGTCTTTAATGAGCTTTCAAATGCACTCGTCCTGCTCTTAGGTTCCGCATGACAATCGCAAACCACTGCAAAAGCCGATTTCTTCCTTTGACGGCAAGGGTATCATGATCATTTCTTGGTCTTTCTTCTTTCCCTTCGTAGGATGAGCCTGTTTCCGTCTTTGCCCCTTGATGATTGTTGCTCAACTGAAGGAAGGTCAGCGGGTTCACATACTTTTATGAAGTCTCCACATCTCGTAGGCTTGGTACATACATGATGGGTACCTCGGATCTCGAAAACAGATGGGCACGTACTCGATGGTCTTGCAACGTGGTGGGTATCAAGTCCAAGAACAGTTAAGTGGACGCCTCTTTGGTGGTGTCTTCATAGGCTTCACGCAGATCAGACAGTGGGGTACAAGCCATAGCAGGCAGTGTCAGACAGAGGTGTACAAGCGATAGTAGGTAGTGTCAGACAGTGGGGTAAAAGCCATAACAGGCAGTGTCAGAAAGAGGTGTACAAGCCATAGCGAACAGTGTCACACAGAGGTGTACAAGACATAGCAGACAGTGTCAGACAGAGGGGTACAAGCCATCGCAGGCAGTGTCAGACAGAGGGGTACGAGCCATAACAGGCAGTGTCAGACAGTAGGGTACAAGCCATACCAGGCAGTGTCAGACTGGGGGGTACAAGCCATAACAGGCAGTGTCAGACAGAGGTGTACAAGCCATCGCAGGCAGTGACTGACAGTGGGGCACAAGCCATAGCGGGCAGTGTCAGACAGGTGTACAATACATAACAGGCAGCGTCAGACAGTTGGGTACAAGCCATAGCGAACAGTGTCAGACAGAGGTGTACAAGCCATAACAGACAGTGTCAGACAGAGGGGTACAAACCATAGCAGGCAGTGTCAGACAGAGGTGTACAACACATAGCAGGCAGTGTCAGACAGAGGGGTACAATCCATCGCAGGCAGTGTCAGACCAAGAAGTACAAGACATAACAGACAGTGTCAGACAGTTGGATACACGGCATAACAGGCAGTGTCAGACAGTGGGGTACAAGTCATAACAGACAGTGTCAGACAGAGGGGTACAAACCATCGCCGGCAGTGTCAGGCAGAGGGGTACAAGCCATAACAGACAGTGTCAGACAGAGGGGTACAAACCATAGCAGGCAGTGTCAGACAGAGGTGTACAACACATAGCAGGCAGTGTTAGACAGAGGGGTACAAGAAATAGCAGACAGTGTCAGACAGAGGAGTACATGTCATTGCAGGCAGTGTCAGACAGAGTGGTACAAGCAATAACAGACAGTGTCAGACAGAGGGGTACAAACCATAGCAGGCAGTGTCAGACAGAGGTGTACAACACATAGCAGGCAGTGTTAGACAGAGGGGTACAAGTCATAGCAGGCAGTGTCAGACAGAGCTGTACAAGCCATACTAGGCAGTGACTAACAGTGGGGTACAAGCCATAGCAGGCAGTGACTGACAGTGGGGCACAAGCCATAGCGAACAGTGTCAGACAGAGGTGTACACGACATAGCAGGCAGTGTCAGGCAGAGGGGTATAACCCATAACAGACAGTGTCAGACAGTGGAGTACAAGACATAACAGGCAGTGTCAGACAGTGGGGCACAAGCCATAACATACAGTGTCAGACAGAGGGGTACAATCCATCGCAGGCAGTGTCAGACCAAGAAGTACAAGCCATCGCAGACAGTGTCAGACAGAGGGGTACAAGCCATAGCAGGCAGTGTTAGACAGAGGGGTACAAGACATAGGAGACAGTGTCAGACAGAGGGGTACAAGCCATCGCAGGCTGTGTCAGACAGAGGGGTGCAAACCATAACAGACAGTGTCAGACAGAGGGGTACAAGCCATACCAGGCAGTGTCAGAAAGAGGGGTACAAGCCATAGCGAACAGTGTCACACAGAGGTGTACAAGACATAGCAGGCAGTGTCAGACAGTGTTACCAAACTGTAAACACAGTTTATACCCGCACATTGTTACCTAGGACAGCCTCTACCAGCACGCTGTAACCTAGTCGCGTCTATATCAGCACACTGTAACCTAGTCCTATCTCTACCACAAAACTGTAACCTAGTCCCGTCCCTACTAACATACTGTAACCTAGCCCCGCCTCTATCAACATACTGTAACCTAGTCCCGTCTCTACCAACATACTGTAACCTAGTCCCGTCTCTATCAACATACTGTAACCTTGCCCCGCCTCTATCAACATACTGTAACCTAGTCCCGTCTCTACCAACATACTGTAACCTAGTCCCGTCTCTACTAACATAATGTAACCTAGCCCCGTCTCTATCAACATACTGTAACCTAGCCCCGCCTCTATCAACATACTGTAACCTAGTTCCGTCTCTTTCAACATACTGTAACCTAGCCCCGCCTCTATCAACATACTGTAACCTAGTCCCGTCTCTACCAACATACTGTAACCTAGTCCCATCTCTACCAACATACTGTTACCTAGCCCCGCCTCTATCAACATACTGTAAGCTTGTTCCGTCTCTTTCAACATACTGTAACCTAGCCCCGTCTCTATCAACATACTGTAACCTAGCCCCGCCTCTATCAACATACTGTAACCTAGTTCCGTCTCTTTCAACATACTGTAACCTAGCCCCGCCTCTATCAACATACTGTAACCTAGTCCCGTCTCTATCAACATACTGTAACCTAGTTCCGTCTCTTTCAACATACTGTAACCTAGCCCCGCCTCTATCAACATACTGTAACCTAGTCCCGTCTCTACCAACATACTGTAACCTAGTCCCATCTCTACCAACATACTGTTACCTAGCCCCGCCTCTATCAACATACTGTAAGCTTGTTCCGTCTCTTTCAACATACTGTAACCTAGTCCCGTCTCTACCAACATACTGTAACCTAGCCCCGCCTCTATCAACATACTGTAACCTAGTCCCGTCTCTACCAACATACTGTAACCTAGTCCCATCTCTACCAACATACTGTTACCTAGCCCCGCCTCTATCAACATACTGTAAGCTTGTTCCGTCTCTTTCAACATACTGTAACCTAGTCCCGTCTCTACCAACATACTGTAACCTAGCCCCGCCTCTATCAACATACTGTAACCTAGTCCCGTCTCTACCAACATACTGTAACCTAGTCCCGTCTCTACCAACATACTGTAACCTAGTCCCGTCTCTATCAACATACTGTAACCTAGTCCCGTCTCTACCAACATATTGTAACCTAGCCCCGCCTCTATCAACATACTGTAACCTAGTTCCGTCTCTTTCAACATACTGTAACCTAGTCCCGTCTCTACCAACATACTGTAACCTAACCCCGCCTCTATCAACATACTGTAACCTAGTCCCGTCTCTACCAACATACTGTAACCTAGCCCCGCCTCTATCAACATACTGTAACCTAGCCCCGCCTCTATCAACATACTGTAACCTAGTCCCGTCTCTACCCGCACACTGTTACGTAGTCAACTCTCTATCAACACTCTGTAACGAAGTTCCGTTTCTACCACCAAACCACCAATCCGTAACATGGTCTTCAAATGATATAGTTGAACCTAGAAAACAATATATTTTTGCAAAAGTAACAGTATTTTAAACAGTTTAGCTATTTGTTTCTCAACGAATGCTTTTTCCTTTTTCTATAAGTACAATAACCATTGACGCGACGTTTAATCCCATTTCACCTCACCTTGTTTAAGTAAATTCTTAATAATTTAACTTCTATGATGCCAAATGGTATCATGACTCCAGCAAAATGGTAAAACAAAGTTACCAAATAATGGATAGGGTGGTCAAGGCGGGTGATCGGTTATCATAACACTAGATCGCCTCATCCAGACTCGATTATATTTCGGTCCTTCATCATGTAGTTGGAATATTGCTGATTTGGCGTTACAACAAACAACGCAAGCCCACGTAACAGACACACATACACACGAAAATAGTGATGAAACTTATCTCAATGGATTGATGAAAATGAGTTGTGACACCAGGTGTTGCCACGCCCGTCATACGCATGCTTTTCATAAAAAAAGTAAGTGCCATGAAGAAGATGTGAAAATCTAGTTCTTATCCGATTTATTAGATGGTCGGTATTAAAGAACCTACACATGTATGACCACTACACGATCATTTCTTATTTTGAAATGTAAATGAGACCCACGACTTTCACGATAACATAAACTTTGTCCTTGTTTTAACCTTTGCTCATTAACCATGATCTTAACTTTTCAAAATTCATTTCCTAGCCCTGTACTTTCCCTGACAGAGGGACTGGTTGTTTACATACATGTATCTTCGTTTCATGAGTTATGTTATGGAAATCTAGAAGTCCTCAGTAATTAGGCAGGATTTTTTGAATGTCATTACTAAGAGTAACATTTAGTACATATTGGTGACGTAGAGCGTCCGCCCGGAGAGCGGAAGGTCCGGGGTTCGATCCACGGCCGCGTCATACCAAAAGACGTTTAAAGATGGTACTTGTTGTTACCCTGTCTGGTGCTCGGCATTAAGGGGCTAAAACAAGGACTGGTCGGCTCGGAGTCAGTACACTGTGTCTGAGTGGGGTATTCATGTTAAACTGCGGCATGGTATCTCAGTGGGCTAGCACTATACATCGGCATCGGTGCGGACTAGTTCAAACAGCCACACACACACACGTGCATGCACATCGCTATATAAGTGCAATAATCTTGGACGCGACGTTAAACCCAATTTCACCTCACCTCACCTATTGGTGACGTGGTGACTAATGGAAGCCATCGAGGACAGGGCTGGGGAGTAGACTCTAGAAAGGAAAGATGCGAGTGATCGTGAATGCTAACGTCGCTAGGATGTATTTAATCAAGAATATTAGGGTTTGCTTACAATTTAACGATTAATACTTACTTAAAAAACAGATTGATGACTTTGTCTACCATGACATTACAAGAAACAGAACAAACATTACAAGAGTGAGTGAGTGAGTTAATATTTAAAGTCACATCGGCACTATTTCAGCCATATCGTGACTTGAAAACATTACAAGAAACAGAACAGAAATTCAAACTGAGAAAAATGTGAAGTGACTTGGAAACATGTCACATGTCAAATACCACATACCACATACCAAATATCACATATAACATAAATTCTAGCACTTATCGTATAACACATTTCTAATATCAAACAGCACATGTACCATTTTGCATATCACATAAGACATATTAAATATATAATAGCACATAAAACATATTGCATATCTTATAGCACTGTGGCCTATTGGGGAAGCGTCTGTCCGGAGGGCGAAAGGTCCGTTGCTCGATTCCCGGCCACGTCATACAAATAGACGTTAATAGATGGTACTTGTTGTTAACCTGCCTGGCGCTTTGCATGAAGGACTGGTCGGCTTGGAGTCTGTGTCTGTGTAGGGTATTCATGTTAAACTGCGGCATCATATCTCAGTGGGCTAGCACTATGAAATCGGAATTAGTCTGGACTAATACAAGCAGCCACACACACAGGCGTGCATACTTGTTACTATAAAAGCGCAATAATCTTGAACAGAAGGTAAAAACCCATTTCACCTCGCCGCCTCGTATAACACACTAAATATCAAATAGTACATATATCATATTGCATATCATAAAATAAATATCAAATATCAAACGGAACATATCGCATATTGCATATTATATAACATATATCTAATATCAAACAACAACACATATGAAATATTGAATATCCTATGAAATACAAAGATCACATATAAAATACTGCACATAACATAACCTGTATCAAACAGCATATATTATAACAAATTTCATTTTGTGAGTAGGTGATATTGATAACAAAAGCAAAATAATTCTTTTAAATAAAGTACAGTGTTTTCAATTGGGCTTTTATTCAAAATAATATCCTCAATCCAGTTATTACTACACAATGTGAACAGCACACTCCAGAATTGGTGCAGAAACCCTGCTATTCCATTTGTCAAGATTTTGGCTTTCCAGCACTGCTGTTGTTCGAAATATAGAATTTACCAACACCCTCATCTCTGTCCTTCCTTAATCAGGCCACTCCCGTCCCAACCGACCTGGGATCGGAGACTGTCACAAGGCATGTGGACAAGACAGAGATGGAGATTGAAGACAGAATAACATCAGAGGTTACAATACCATATAAACAATGTCAAATATCAAATAGCTCACATAACATATTGGATAAAATATCATATAAGACATATCAAGTATGTAATATCACATAAAACATATTGCATATCATATAACACATATCAACTGTCAAATAGCACATATTCAATATCGTACAACACGACCGTCTTATGTATGAAATAGCACATTGCATTTTATATACCAAACATCAAATATAAAATAAATCATAAAACAGATTTCACATCACGTAACACAATATCAAACATAAAATGGTACATATAACACATTGCATATCTGTTAGATTGAGAGTGGTGTACTTGATGGGACTGTTGGGTTGATGGTGGTGTAGGTGAATGGAATGTTAATTGATAGTGGTGTAGGTGCTGGAAATATCTGGTTGATGGTGGTGTATACCTAGGTGATGGGATTGTTGGGTGGATGGTGGTGCAAGTGATGAGAATGTTGGATCATGGTAGTGAAAGGGACGAGATTGTTGGGTTCATGGTTATCGTAGGGACGGAACTGTTAGATTGATGGTGTTAAAGGTGTTGGTATTGTCTTTTTGATTGGATTGTTGTGTTGATAGTGGTGTAGGTGATGAGACTGTTTGGTTGATGGTGGTGTAGATGATGGGGTAGTTGGTATGATTGTGGTGTAGGTGATGGGAATATTTGGTTGATGGTGGTGTAGATAATGGGACTGTTGGGATGATGGTGATGTATGTACTGAGACTGCTCAGTTAATGAAAGTAAAAGTGATGAGACAGTTGGGTTAATGGATGTGTAGGCGATGGGTCTGGTGAATTCATATGATGTAGGTGATGGGATTGTTTGGGTGATGGTGATCTACATCATGGGACTGTTGGGTTTATTTTGATGGAGGTAATGGTACTTTTAGGTTGATGCGGTGTAGGTGATGGGACTTCTTGGTTGATGAGGGTGTAGGTGATGGGACTGTTGCGTTGATGGTGATGTTGGGATTGGACTACATACGTATTTTGTATGTCGACTATGGATAGAAGTACACACACAGGTCTGTAAAGTTTATTTCTCGTTTCCAATGTCGAAACATAACTGGACTATTGCTCACACGTGGTTAAATCCCACTCACTCACTCCCACTCACAGGACCATCGTCGTCGTGTGCAAAATGTCACGTGTTGTCCTGAAAACAGCTGCTAAAATTCACTGTTGTGTCTCGCGATGTCGTCTAACCAGTTTGTGGACCCTGCAATCCTCTGTTAACAGTTCAAGATGGTGAGGCTGGGTTCAAGTAACATGGCTTTAACAGCAACTGTTGTAGTTTCCACAAGCAACACAAAGGAATGTGGACTTCTGATCAAAGAAATAATGAAGGACAGATCTGTCACGTTTACGAGTTCTGTCATTAAGTTTTTCCAAATCGAATGTGTGGTAGATTCCTGTCGTCAATCAAGTGATGAACCCAGGGAGATTGAAGAGAGACCAAGTATTCGTCCTGAGAATCATCCCTTTGTAAGTTATGTTTATGCATGTCAAGTGGATGTATGTAGACTAGTGTAGATGTGTGTGTATGTGAGTAGAAGCGTGCAGATATTGTGTGTGTCATGACCCCTGTTACTTCTGATGTAGCTGGGGCGGTGGGGTGGCCTAGTGATAAAAAAGTTCGCTCGCCACGCCAAAGACCCGGGTTTGATTCCCCACATGAATACAATGTGTGAAGCCTATTTCTGGTGTCCCCCGCCGTGATATTGCTGGAATATTGCCAAAAGCGGCATAAAACCATACTGACTGACTCACTCACTCTGATATAGCTGATTATGCAAACTCAATGTGCTCATATCCCAAGTTAAGTTCAACGCTGTGTTCAGATGTGCAGCCACATCCTACCTTCCCCTCTCTAGTGGGGGTGCAACTACACCCTACCTTACCTTCTCTGGTGGAGGTGCACCCGCATCCTACCTAACCTTCTCTAGTGGAGGTGCAACAGCAGCCTACCTTACCCTCTCTATTGGGGGTGCAACCACACACCTACCTTACCTTCTCTAGTGGAGGTGCAGCCAC
The DNA here is from genome assembly GCF_023055435.1 of Haliotis rufescens. Lineage (NCBI taxonomy): Eukaryota > Metazoa > Mollusca > Gastropoda > Lepetellida > Haliotidae > Haliotis > Haliotis rufescens. The sequence goes on from NW_025964334.1 coordinate 61,245,038, forward strand.
ACGCTACCTTACCTTCTCTAGTGGAGTTGCAACCACACCCAATCTTACCTTCTCTAGTGGAGGTGTAACCACACCCTTCCTTACCTTCTCTAGTGGAGGTGTAACCACACCCAACCTTACCCTCTCTAATGGAGGTGCAACCACACACCTATCTTACCTTCTCTAATGGAGGTGCAACCACACCCTTCCTTACCTTCTCTAGTGGAGGTGTAACCACACCCAACCTTACCCTCTCTAATGGAGGTGCAACCACACACCTATCTTACCTTCTCTAGTGGGGGTGCAACCACACCCAATCTTACCTTCTCTAGTGGAGTTGCAACCACACACCTATCTTACCTTCTCTAGTGGCGGTGTAACCACACACCTATCTAACCTTCTCTAGTGGGGGTGCAACCACACCCAATCTTACCTTCTCTAGTGGAGTTGCAACCACACACCTATCTTACCTTCTCTAGTGGCGGTGTAACCACACACCTATCTTACCTTCTCTAGTGGGGGTGCAACCACACCTAATCTTACCTTATCTAGTGGAGTTGCAACCACACACCTATCTTACCTTCTCTAGTGGCGGTGTAACCACACACCTATCTAACCTTCTCTAGTGGGGGTGCAACCACACCCAATCTTACCTTCTCTAGTGGAGTTGCAACCACACACCTATCTTACCTTCTCTAGTGGCGGTGTAACCACACACCTATCTTACCTTCTCCAGTGGGGGTGCAACCACACCTAATCTTACCTTCTCTAGTGGAGTTGCAACCACACACCTATCTTACCTTCTCTAGTGGCGGTGTAACCACACACCTATCTAACCTTCTCTAGTGGGGGTGCAACCACACCCTTCCTTGCCTTCTCTAGTGGAGGTGCAACCACACCCTAACTTACCTTCTCTAGTGGAGGTGCAACCACACCCTAACTTACCTTCTCTAGTGGAGGTGCAACCACACGCTACCTTACCTTCTCTAGTTGAGGTGCAACCATACCCTACCTTACCTTCTCTTGTGGAGGTGCAACCACACCCAACCTTACCCTCTCTAGTGGAGGTGCAACCTGACATTACCTTACACTCTAGTCTTGTGGAGGTGCAACCATACCCTACCTTACCTTCTCTAGTTGAGGTGCAACCATACCCTACCTTACCTTCTCTAGTGGAGGTGCAACCACACCCTACCTTACCTTCTCTAGTTGAGGTGCAACCATACCCTACCTTACCTTCTCTTGTGGAGGTGCAACCACACCCAACCTTACCCTCTCTAGTGGAGGTGCAACCTGACATTACCTTACACTCTAGTCTTGTGGAGGTGCAACCACACCCTACCTTACCTTCTCTAGTTGAGGTGCAACCATACCCTACCCTACCTTCTCTAGTTGAGGTGCAACCACACCCTACCTTACCTTCTCTTGTGGAGGTGCAACCACACCCAACCTTACCCTCTCTAGTGGAGGTGCAACCTGACATTACCTTACACTCTAGTCTTGTGGAGGTGCAAGCGCACCCTACCTTACCCACTCTTGTAGAAAAGCAAATGTGCACAACATATATTTGTGTTTTCACTGGAGTACTGTGGCTCAGTGAAGTTGTACTGCAGGAGTAGTCTCCCTTGCACTTTGTTTGTCCCGACAGAAAACCTCTCCCACCTCACTGCTGTGGTGTTGATATCACTGAACTAACCGGTCACGCGCGGCTGTGTAGCGTACCTGGACCTGACGGAGTAGTCTCCCCTGTACCGTTTGGCGAATACAGACTCACAACAATGAAAGAGTGAGTGAGTATGGTTTTACTCCGCGTTTAGCAAGACTCCAGTAATATCACGGTAGGGACACCAGAAATGGACTTCAAAACATTGTACCAATGTCGGGAATGGAACCCGGGTCTTCGGCGTGTCGAGCGAACGCTTTATCTACTGGGCTACCAAACCGCCCCACATACAGGGTTGATGTGACCATAACTGCAGGCTGTACAACATGTAACTTTTATAAGACATACGAAGATACCCTTTTACTGATATACACCGTATACATGACAGTCTGTGACCAGTGTAATATCGTGTCATTTTGAACAGGCGGACTATTGTACCATATAACTGATTTATACCGTATACGTGACAGTATGTAACAAGTCTGATATCATCACTCTGGACAAACATGTATTTTGATCATGCAGACCGAGCTACCTGGGATAGAATACACCATGCGAAATGTTCCTGATGCACGTGCCACGAAACCCATCACGTGCATTCAAACAGTTTAAATACCGGCAGTTGGATAGAATTTGGAGGGTCAACCGTTGACGATTTGTTCTTTTCATAGTCGAGTCCAGATACTGCCTAGACGCCAACGATGGAAGGCACGTGTCTGGAGGAAGATAACTGTACCATAGCGGAACACGATCATTTTGGAGGTGGAAGATTGATGGTGGGTGGCATCAAGGTGGGCCAAAGAACCGATCTTGTGGTCATCAGACGGGGTACCATAACTGGCGTACGTTACAGAGATCAGATTATCACATCTGTCATCGTTCCTCTAGCACAACAAACTGGTCCTAACTTCATCTTCATTGATGATAACGCCCGTCAGTATCGAGCAAGAGTCGTCACTGTACACACATGGACTGGAAAGCGAGATCACCGGAGCATCCAATTGAAGATGCTTGGGACATGTTTATTTATAGTCGCGATGTTCAGCCCCAGACTCAACTTGAGAAGGTTTTACGGGTAGAATTGCATTATACTCCTCAGCAGCAACTTGATCGTCTCATTTGGCCAATGCCAAAACGTGTACAAGACTGTAGTCGTGCATCTCACAGCAACTGGATGTTGTAACATCATTAAGATGGATTTTCCGAATCGTGCAGAAAGCACATTTTGCGCGATGTTTCCAAGGGTGCATGTGTTTCCACGTTTTTGTTTAATGATTTTTTCTGTTAACTTTTGGTTATTGTGTGCAAATCTTTAAGTTTGCTAGTACATAGTTCACTAACTTGACACGTGTGTCAGAAAAATATTATCCTGAAAAAAGTTCTTGTTGCTTAATTTTTCTGTGAGGAGTGTATATGAATGAAAGTTTGAAGAAGGTAAATACACAGTGAGTGAGGTTGGTTTACCGCCGCCTTGAACACTATTTGAGGTATATCACTGTGTGGCAGCTTGATAAATACAGTCGTAAGTGAGTTTGATGAAACCAACGAGCAGGCGTACGGGCCTTGTGCATCATCATTGTATTCTGGCAACTCCGCACAACGAACAAAACGAACACATTGCGCTGTATATGCTCAATCAGTATGTTTACCCCGTAATACTTCCCTCGAACACAGGACAGGCATATAAAGCATGTACCATGGGAACTCTGTAGGCTAAAGTGAAGTGTTCTCCCCCAAGGAAAACTAAGCAAACCTTGTAAGGTTTCGATCTGAAGGTTTCGGCGATATTATGTGACGCAAAATTGTGACCCAAAAATATGACGTAACAGTCGAATAAAGAAAAGCACCAAATTTCAGGTATCCGTTGTCCCCAAAATTTGTAATTCGTATAGCTGTGCCACCCGTTGTTCCTTCGTATAGAACATACGGCTGAGCCACCCGTTCTTCCCACGCATAGATGATAAAGCTGTGCCGTCCGTTCTTCCCTCGTATAGATGATAAAGCTGTGTCACCCGTTCTTCCTTCGTATAGAACATAAAGCTGTTCCACCCGTTTTTCCTTCGTATAGATGATAAAGCTGTGTCACCCGTTCTACCCTCGTATAGATGATAAAGCTGTGCCACCCGTTCTACCTTCGTATAGAACATAAAGCTGTGCCACCCGTTCTACCCTCGTATAGCACATAAAGCTGTGCCACCCGTTCTTCCTTCGTATAGATGATAAAGCTGTGTCACCCGTTCTTCCTTCGTATAGATGATAAAACTGTGCCACCCGTTCTTCCCTCGTATAGATAATAAATCTGTGCCACCCGTTCTTCCCTCGTATAGAACATAAAGCTGTGCCACCCGTTCTACCTTCGTATAGATGATAAAGCTGTGTCACCCGTTCTTCCTTCGTATAGAACATAAACCTGTGCCACCCGTTCTTCCCTCGTATAGATGATAAAGCTGTGTCACCCGTTCTTCCTTCGTATAGAACATAAAGCTGTGCCACCCGTTCTACCCTCGTATAGCACATAAAGCTGTGCCACCCGTTCTTCCTTCGAATAGAACATAAAGCTGTGCCACCCGTTCTACCCTCGTATAGCACATAAAGCTGTGTCACCCGTTCTTCCTTCGTATAGATGATAAAGCTGTGCCAACCGTTCTTCCTTCGTATAGATGATAAAACTGTGCCACCCGTTCTACCCTCGTATAGAACATAAAGCTGTGTCACCCGTTCTACCTTCGTATAGATGATAAAGCTGTGTCACCCGTTCTTCCTTCGTATAGAACATAAGGCTGTGCCACCCGTTCTACCCTCGTGTAGCACATAAAGCTGTGCCACCCGTTCTTCCTTCGTATAGAACATAAAGCTGTGCCACCCGTTCTTCCCTCGTATAGAACATAAAGCTGTGCCACCCGTTCTTCCTTTGTATAGAACATAAAGCTGTGCCACCCGTTCTTCCTTTGTATAGAACATAAAGCTGTGACACCCGTTCTTCCCTCATATAGAACATGAAGCTGTGTCACCCGTCCTTCCCTCGTATAGAACATAAAGCTGTGTCATCTGTTCTTCCCTCGTATAGAACATAAAGCTGTGTCAACCGTTCTTCCTTCGTGTAGATGATAAATCTGTGACAACTGTTCTTCCCTCGTATAGAACAGAAATCTGTGACACCCGTTCTTCCCTCATATAGAACAGAAATCTGTGACATCCGTTCTTCCCTCGTATCGAACATAAATCTGTGACACCCGTTCTTCCCTCGTATAGAACATAAATCTGTGACACCCGTTCTTCCCTCGTATAGAACAGAAATCTGTGATACCCGTTCTTCCCTCGTATAGAGGATAAATCTGTGACACCCGTTCTTTCCTCGTATAGAACATAAATCTGTGACACCCGTTCTTCCCTCGTATAGAACAGAAATCTGTCACACCCGTTCTTCCTTCGTATAGAACGTAAATCTGTGACACCCGTTCTTCCTTCGTATAGCACATAAATCTGTGACACCCGTTCTTCCCTCGAATAGAACGTAAATCTGTGACACCCGTTCTTCCCTCGTATAGAACATAAATCTGTGACACCCGTTCTTCCCTCGTATAGAACAGAAATCTGTGACAACCGTTCTTCCCTCGTATAGAACAGAAATCTGTGACACCCGTTCTTCCTTCGTATAGAACAAAAATCTGTGACACCCGTTCTTCCCTCGTATAGAACAGAAATCTGTGACACCCGTTCTTCCCTCGTATAGAACATAAATCTGTGACACCCGTTCTTCCCTCGTATAGAACATAAATCTGTGACACCCGTTCTTCCCTCGTATAGAACGTAAATCTGTGACACCCGTTCTTCCTTCGTATAGAACATAAATCTGTGACACCCGTTCTTCCCTCGTATAGAACATAAATCTGTGACACCCGTTCTTCCCTCGTATAGAACGTAAATCTGTGACACCCGTTCTTCCTTCGTATAGAACATAAATCTGTGACACCCGTTCTTCCCTCGTATAGAACATAAATCTGTGACACCCGTTCTTCCCTCGTATAGAACACAAATCTGTGACACCCGTTCTTCCTTCGTATAGAACGTAAATCTGTGACATCCGTTCTTCCCTCGTATAGAACAGAAATCTGTCACACCCGTTCTTCCCTCGTATAGAACAGAAATCTGTGACACCCGTTCTTCCTTCGTATAGAACGTAAATCTGTGACACCCGTTCTTCCCTCGTATAGAACAGAAATCTGTGACACCCGTTCTTCCCTCGTATAGAACAGAAATCTGTGACACCCGTTCTTCCTTCGTATAGAACGTAAATCTGTGACACCCGTTCTTCCCTCGTATAGAACGTAAATCTGTGACACCCGTTCTTCCCTCGTATAGAACATAAATCTGTGACACCCGTTCTTCCCTCGTATAGAACAGAAATCTGTGACACCCGTTCTTCCTTCGTATAGAACGTAAATCTGTGACATCCGTTCTTCCTTCGTATAGAACGTAAATCTGTGACACCCGTTCTTCCCTCGTATAGAACAGAAATCTGTCCCACCCGTTCTTCCTTTGTATAGAACATAAATCTGTGACACCCGTTCTTCCCTCGTATAGAACATAAATCTGTGACACCCGTTCTTCCCTCGTATAGAACATAAATCTGTGACATCCGTTCTTCCCTCGTATAGAACAGAAATCTGTGACACCCGTTCTTCCCTCGTATAGAACAGAAATCTGTGACACCCGTTCTTCCTTCGTATAGAACGTAAATCTGTGACACCCGTTCTTCCCTCGTATAGAACAGAAATCTGTGACACCCGTTCCTCCCTCGTATAGAACAGAAATCTGTGACACCCGTTCTTCCCTCGTATAGAACGTAAATCTGTGTCTTCCAGGTTCCAGGTTCCAGGTTCACCATCCTGCGTTGAAGTAGATCCATCTGATTGTGTTGAGCGATTTGTAACCATGGACGGGTCTTGTGTTCACAACTATCAGTCAGACACTAAACAACATTCAAAGCACTGGAAACATCCAGCGTCTGTTCCATTAGCTGGCAAAGTGATACCTTCGATTTTCTGGAAAGGAACCCCCATTGTGGAGTCCCTCGCGAAACGCCAGAGCCTTGATGGCCACCCGTCGTAAGTACCAGCAACCTTACTTTTCGGGTACCCATCTAAGTTCTAGAAATCATACCTTTCGGGTGCCCATCTAAATATTATCAAGTATACTTGTTGGCTGCCAATCTGAGTTCTCTGCATATTCCATGTTGGGAACCCATAAAAGTGCTACACACCTTATCTGTAGGGTAACCATTTAAATAAGATTAAACATACCTGTCGAGCATCAGTCTTAGTGCTATCGACCTTACCTGTCATGTACCACTCTAGGAAATGTCAACCTCCCCTGTCGGGTACCCATCAAAGTACTATTGACCTTACAGCTTTATCTCATTTTAAAGCTATAAAAGTGGCTACAATACTGTCCTTCAATGATCCTCTAGTACAATTATCCTCTAGATCAACTGGCTTTGTACATAATTATGTCATGCGTATTTGTTACGTTTGTTTGTTGTTTAACGCCGTACTCGGCAATATTCCAGCTATATGACGGCGGTCTGTAAAATAATCGAGTCTGGACCAGACAATCCAGTGATTGACATCATGAGCATCGATCCACGCAATTGGGATCGATGACCAAGTCAGCGAGCCTGACCACACGATCCCGTAAGTCGCCTTTGATGACAAGCATAGTCGCCTTTTACGGCAAGCATAGTCGCCTTTTACGGCAAGCATAGTCGCCTTTTACGGCAAGTATGGGTTGCTGGAGACCTATTCTACCCCGGAATCTTCACGGATCCGTTTTTTTACGAAGTGAATCGTTACCTTGACTTTGTATCTCATAACATATGTTATGTAACTGCGTTGTATATGGGCCTGTGGCCTTTCGTAAAAAAAATAAATTATTGATTGTCTTACATATTCTAAAAACTTGATATGTCCAGTAAACAGCTGGAAAGGATTTTTTTTCTGAAAAACAGTGAAGTGTCAGGGAGTGCCAGGACAGTATGTGTGGCAACATGTCTAAGTTTATGCATGTCTACATACAGGAGCGGTCTGAACCCCAGCATGTCTGTGACAACGTTTTTATGAGTACTGTGTCTGAGTGGGGTATTCATGTTAAACTGCGGCATGGGATCTCAGTGGGCGAGCACTATAACATCGGCGTTAGTCTGGACTAGCACAAGCAGCCACACAAACACCTGCATGGACGTCGCTATAAAAGTGCAATAATCTTGGACGCGACGATAAACCCCCTTTCACATCACCTCACCTAAAAACGTTTCTATTAACCCTCATATGTCCACAGAACACATCAGTTTTGTGACTAAACGTCTCTTGTTGACGTGTACAGATTTGTCCATTTACACATACAAGCCACCCCCACCGAATCCCCTCTACCCCCACAACCTCACTCCAGCTACACAGCCAAGTCTCGCAAATACCAGCAATCAGTCGTCCCCGCCTACCCTCTCCTGTCCATGAATAATACTATAGTTGGACTCTTATGGTGTTCTTCGTTCAAGATGCACGGAGACGCAGTTTGGTGGGCGTGACCTGTGTTAGGGACGACCCGAGTATTTACAGGGAGGGCTCAACTGACAGAGACACCCTCACGCTGAAAGACACTGCAAGACACTGCCAGACACTGCAAGACACTGCAAGACACTGCAAAACAGTGCCGTGCATATATCCCCTCTGTGTACCAGTAAGAACCTGCTACCTATCCAGATAGTCATCTCAAAGATTATCAGGTATTACACAGACTTACACAAAGACACAATAAATATTCTGCTTCATGAATAAATCCGCTTCGACAGGCTGTCGTTTTCTGGCAACATTTCAAAGGGCGTTCCGTCAACATTCAGGAACATATGCGTCATACATTCAATCTTTAGTATTTTATAATAACGCACAACAAACATCCCGTCACATGAATACATGCAACACACATACAGGACACACAACCTGCCTCGACACAGTGAATGTGTTACACAATGGACGAGCAAGTGTGAGAGGTCCCTTTAGTCCTTATCTGGCAACGTTTCAAAGGTTTTCTTCCTTGCATTCAGTTATATCTGCGTCGCTGTTTTCATACATTTAATCTTCCGCACTTCACTCCCTGATCAATGTTCAAAGCTGTAACATGCCTTTTCAAGCACACCAGTTTGATGACTAGCAGATCTCGAATATACCCTCAGCCTGGGTGAAAAGGAAGGTGCGATTTCTGACCTCAAAGTTTCAATGTGCAATGTTTTGAGAGAGATTATTCACAACCGTCACCGCGCAGCACGAAACACGGACGCTTCTCTGAGTACAAATTTGACAGTGTTGAAAGTAAATTAGCATAATAAAGGTTGATTTTTAAGTTCGAGTGCGATACTTTCGGTATCAATAGAAACAGAAAATGAATAAATAATTTAGTTTCAATCAATTACTGAAACATGCCTGTCTTTTGTGCCCTTAAAAGAACACAAAATGATATATGAAATAAAAACATGAATCATCAAATGACGTCAATTTATGAGTTTATATTTGGTTTTCCAAGTACAGTTTGTTTAAATATTGCTGTATTAATAATTGAGCAGAGTCAGGTGAAGAATCATAGTAAAACAACAGCGTATAATAGCTACTTGATATTGAACTTTCAGGAAAAAGTTTATTTCGTGTCGCGTTTCCATTACCATAACACCGGTGTGGCAGGATAAACGCTCAGCTTTACGTAAACATCGGGCGATTGACTCATAAGCACATGCTGAGGCTATAGTCGGAATCGTGCAATCGCTTTTGTTCGAGATTTCTTATGAATATGGGAAGGCGTTTATCTTCGTCATGTCCTCTAACACATGAGGCTACATAAAAAAAATAAAAATGAAAGCCACGACAATCATCATAGATGCTCTGAGTGAATGGGTGGGTGTGTGGGTGAGTGATCGATTGATACATAAAACACTAACTACAGATTTCGTATAATTGCACTCCAACCAACTTGAATCACTCCATCAGTTAAACCGGAATACCTCCAATGCTCTGAAAGAAGTTATACACGACAATGGAGGAGCAAGGGTCAACGTTCCATTTGATATTGTTCATGTCAATTTTTCAAATGACAGATTTGCAGTGATACATCAAGCAAACCTTTGCCATTTGCCAAACGTTTATGGCTCTAGAACGCCCAAATCATATCGAGTGAGTGTTTGTGAACAGTTCGATGTTGGATGTTTAACACATACCATCACACACCACACATCAACCTTTCATATCATGTACCCATCTGCAAGAGGGAAAACACCCAGGTAAAACTTAATGACAGTCTGATATGGCCTCCCTCTCACACGCATTTATTAAGAGCTCAAGAGTGACCACAAACAACTAAAACTCTGCACACATGTTTATCATTTACATGTGGAAATGTGAACACGAAAGTGCGACGATGTGCAGGAGGTACAACTGTATGAACATTTGCATATTAACTTATCAGATGCCACACACGAACAATGTATCACATTCTTGACTACATAAATAGCTTATGACTGACAACATGTTTACTGGACTGAGGGACACATATTTCCCTGTTTCACTACGTGAAATGACCGGCTTTATTAGCAAATCAGGAGACAGTAGGTCGCTACAAGACGTGGCCTACTTTTTAGTTTGGTTAACAGGAGCAAGGACACGCACACAAGTGTCTTGGTTAGCCATATCAGATGCCATGGAATCACTTACAATTTATTTATTTCCCAATAAAAATGAATGTTCCTGCAAAAACTACTTAAACTATGGGCGCCAATAGCCATACATAACTGTTTGGTTTCAACGGTATTTCAGTTACATCACTGTGTGACAGATTGGTCATGAAATAAAGCCCGAAGTAATATAACCTACATGTATCACTTTGATGAAAGCCACGTGCACGGGACCGGTGCATGAAAGTATTCAGGCACGACTATGTATATGCTCAAACAGTTTGTTTCCGCCGTAAAACTTCACTCGAACCTATGACAGGCACTTCGTAAGCTGACATGATGTTGACACTCCTAAAGAAACCTAAGCAAATTTTGCAAGGTTTCGTTCTATGAACACCACAAGTCGATATTACGTAACGCAAATTGTGACGCGAAAATATGACGCCACGGTCGTGTATAGGAGAGCGCCAAATTTCAAGCATCTGTTGCCCCCAAAACCTGAAATACAATCTCTTTGTAGATTTGAATCACAGTGTACATACATACATCTCGTGAATAGTGTAGTAACCGCAACTTTTGTAATGTAAGATTGTAAATATAATTATTTTAAAAAAGGTATAAGGATAATTTGTATGTAGAACTTTTTCCCGCGTACCGTTTCTGTTCTGGGTGATATGACTAATGCCCCTCACTCTAGGCCACATAGTGCTAGCTGGCATTATACGTAGGCCATTGATGCATTGTGGTTTTTATACACACTCAGCGATAGTTGACCATTTCCAAGTGTACACAATGATCATAATAGCTCGACTGTGATTTGCACACATATCTCATGCTTGAATTGTACAGTTTTGGTGACAATAACATTCCCGAAAGCCTAACAACTGTACTAGACTCGAACCTATACAATACGTAATGATCGTTGTGAAAGTTCAATGCACTTATGCGAAAAATATATAAACATAATCATCAACTTCACATCAGCAATGAATAACTTTTACCCGTGTTGAATGCAGAGCGTAACGTGTATTTATAGCGTATTCCAGAGGTCAGTTTGTGGCATATCACATTGTGTAGAAATACAGAGGGACACTGCTGTACTCAAGTTGGTGGATACACCCAGGTGTTTCTCACGGCCTCGTTATGTTACTGTCAGGGTTTGTTTGATACCAAGTTCTTTTCAAACATGATCTGTCGTTGCAATTCTATAGTTAGTAATAGTCGCATTATGAAATATGGTATTCAAATGAAGTTTACAGTGTGTAAAGGCCATGGTGTTAACAACTATAAAGACACAGATAAACATGTGATTCAACATTTGGCAACAGTTGACCATTTCAAAGCGTACACAACGATCATAATAGCTTGAATACGATTTGCACACATTTCTCATGTTTGAAGTTTACAGCTATCGCTGACAATAACATTCCTGAAAGCCTAACACCTGCACCAGACACCAACCTACACAATAAGTAATGCTCGAAGTGAAAAGCTCATATGCTCATATGTGGAGGATATATTTTTCCCTTTTGTACCTGACCAGTGAATAATCATCAAACTCACATCAGCAATGAATGACTTTTACCCGTGTTGAATGCAGAGCGTAACGTGTATTTATAGCGTATTCCAGAGGTCAGCTTGTGGCATATCATATTGTGTAGAAATACAGAGGGACACTGCTGTACTCAAGTTGGTGGATACAACCAGGTGTTTCTCATGGCCTCGTAATGTTAATGTCAGGGTTTGTTTGATACCAAGTTCTTTTCAAACATGATCGACTTTGTAAATCCATTCTTATTAATAGTCACATTATGAAATATGGTATTAAAATGAAGTATACAAACACAATGCATGAAGGCCTTGGTGTAAACAACTACAATGACACATGTAGCTTCGCATGGACTTGTGGTGCCCTATGTGAATGTTGCAGGAAATATTGTGAAGAACATTGTTGACAGTCGCATTATCAAACATGGCATTGAAATGAAGTTTACAATGCATAAAGCCCCTGGTATAAACAACAACACTACAAGAAGCTTCGCATGGACGTGTACACCTCCCCTTGACATTTGAATGCTGTGTTTCTGTGAAGAACACTGCTGATATCTAACAACTGCACTTGTCACCCACCAACACAACACTTAGAGATTTCGGTGAACATATAACGGAACTAAAGACGAGAGCTGTGATTAACAAAAGAGATCCTTGTCCCACAAAAGGCGAATCGTCTTTAAATTCATATCACCATTGGACCACGTCAGCCTGTATGTGTGAGTACACGCGTCTGCTGCATATCACCAGTAGCCCTAGCCCATGTCAGCCTGTATGTGTGAGTAGCTGTGTGTGCTGCTTAACACTAATATCCCTAGCCCATATCAGCCTGTATGTGTGAGTAGCTGTGTGTGCTGCATAACACTAATATCCCTAGCCCATATCAGCCTGTATGTGTGAGTAGCTGTGTGTGCTGTATAACACTAATATCCCTAGCCCATGTCAGCCTGTATGTGTGAGTAGCTCCGTGTGCTGCATATCACTAGTATACCAAGCCCATGTCTGACTGTATGTGTGTGTACCCGTGTGTGCTGCATGTCACTAGTGTCTCCAGCCCATGTCAGTCTGTATGTGTGAGTAGCTTTGTGGGATGCATGTAACTCGTGTCTCCAGTCCATGTCGGCCTGTATGTGTGAGTAGCTGTGTGTGCTTCTTATCACTGGTATCCCCAGCCCATGTCAGTCTGTGTGTGTGAGTAGCTGTGTGTGCTGCATATCACTATCATCCCTAGCCCATGTCAGCCTGTGTGTGTGAGTAGCTGTGTGTGCTGCATATCACTAATATCTCCAGCCAATGTCAGCGTGTGTATGTGAGTAGCTGTGTGTGCTGCATATCACTAGCATCCCTAGCCAATGTCAGCCTGTGTGTGTGAGCAGCTGTGTGTGATGAATGTCACTAGTGTCTCCAGCCCATCTCAGTCTGTATATGTGAGTAGCTGTATGAGCTGCATGTCACTCGTGTCTCCAGCCCATGTCAGTCTGTATGTGTGTAGCTGTGTGTGCTGCATATAACTAGCAACCTAGCCCATGTTAGCCTGTGTGTGTCAGTAGCTGTGTGTGCTGCATATCACTATCATCCCTAGCCCATGTCAGCTTGTATGTGTGAGTAGCTGTGTGTACCGCATATCACTAGCATCCTAGACCCATGTCAGCTTGTATGTGTCAGTAGCTGTGTGTGCTGCATATCACTAGTATCTCCAACCCATGTCAGTCTGTGTGTGTCAGTAGCTGTGTGTGTTGCATATCACTATCATCCCTAGCCTATGTCAGCTTGTATGTGTCAGTAGCTGTGTGTGCTGCATATCACTAATATCTCCAACCCATGTCAGACTGTATGTGTGAGTAGCTGTGTTGGCTGCCTGTAACTCGTGTCTCCAGTCCACGTGAGCCTGTATGTGTGTAGCCGTGTGTGCTGCATATAGCTAGCATCCCTAGCCCATGTCAGCCTGTGTGTGTGAGTAGCTGTGTGTGCTGCATATCACTAATAGCTCAAGCCAATGTCAGCGTGTGTGTGTGAGTAGCTGTGTGTGCTGCATATCATTGATATATCCAGCCCATGTCAGACTGTATGTTTGTGTACCTGTGTGTGCTGCATGTTACTCGTGTATCCAGCACATGTGAGCCTGTATGTGTGTAGTTGTGTGTGCTGCATATAGCTAGCATCCCTAGCCCATGTCAGCCTGTGTGTGTGAGTAGTTGTGGGTGCTGCACATCACTAGTGTCTCCAGTCCATGTCAGCCTGTGTGTGTGAGAAGCTGTGTATGCTGCATGTAACTCGTGTCTCCAGCCCATGTCAGTCTGTATTAGTGTAGTTGTGCGTGCTGCATATAGCTAGCATCCCTAGCCCATGTCAGTCTGTATGTGTGAGTAGCTGTGTGTTCTGCATATAACTAGCATCCCTAGCCCATGTCAGCCTGTATGTGTGAGTAGCTATGTGTGCTGCTTATCACTGGTATCCCCAGTCCATGTCAGTCTGTGTGTGTGAGTAGCTGTGTGTTCTGCATATCACTAGCATCCCTATCCTTTGTCAACCTGTGTGGGTGTGAGTAGCTGTTTGTGCTTCATATCAGAGGTATCCCCAGCCCATGTCTGCCTGTAAGTGTGAGTAGTTGTGTGTGCTGCATATCACTATCATCCCTAGCCCATGTCAGCCTGTATGTGTCAGAAGCTGTGTGGGCTGCATGTAACTCGTGTCTCCAGTCCATGTGAGCCTGTATGTGTGAGTAACTGTGTGTGCTGCATACCACTAGTATCCCTAGCCAATGTCTGCTTGTTTGTGAGATCAAGGCGTCGTTGACGACGTATGTCATCCCAGATGTTACACATTTAAGATATCAACAACGATTAAACCTTAAACTTCCTAAATACTAGTTTTGTTTAAGTTTTATTCATACCAGTCGCAAAATGTGTTTAACTCTCTATCGTGTGAAGGTAAATACATCCTCATATGGAAAACGTATGTCGTTATTTCAGGAAATTGAAATACGATTACAAACCTGACATAAAAGTCAAAGGAATAAATTACACACACGTAATGAATTTGGTTCTTGTTAAGAAATATTCAAGTACGTGTATGTTCTTACTTCTCCACCTAATGTGAGAGAGATGTCAGGGTGCAAAATATCGACCAGAATGCTTCACAAATGACCTAGAAAATAAACAACTGTCGTAACCTAATCAGTCTGTCTGCCATAAGTCCCAATGCTTGCAGGGAGTTGAATATCCTTATAGCAGCGCAGATGGTTAGCCTTTCGGTTTAAGTGTTCGCTCGCCATGCCGAGGGGCGGTCGGGTAGCGTGGTAGTTAAAGCGTTCGCTCGTCACACCGAATACCCGGGTTCGATTCCCGACATGGGTACAATGTGTGAAGCCTATTTCTGGTGTCCCCCGCCGTTATATTGCAGGAAAATTACTTAAAGCAGCGTAAAACCATGCTCATTCATTCATTTATTCGTCATGCCGAAGACCCGCTTTTGATTCCCCACACGATAAAAGTTGTGACAACTCTTTCTGGTGCCCCCCGCCGTGATAGTCCTGGAATATTGCTAAAATTGGCGTAGAAGCATACAACACGTCCCATGTTAATTCTGGAAACCCAATAGTCCAGCAAATCTTCCGTCTTTGCCCAGTCATGGTCAAAGGTATTAACATAATTGTTGGACCGTATTTTGTGTGTTGTAGACTTGTAAGGACTTGTAAGAACACCTGTATGTATTTGCGAAACAAAAGCATGAGTTTTGAGCAAAGGAAAATATTCTCACCAATGGGCCAAACCTTTTTCTCGCCCATGGGCGAAATATTTCAACATCGCTTTTAAATCGTTGAAATAAGTTCAAATGAGTTAAATTATGTGTCACGAAACTTGTAAGAACACCTGTATGTATTTGCGAAACAAAAACATGAGTTTTGAGTTAGTGGACATGGGCCACACTTCGCTTTTGAACAATTTTTTTTTTCATATTATCTTCCTCAGTAGGTTCCCATGAAAACAGCATGTTTAATTTTGTAAATATCTTTGACCGAGACAGGTCAAAGACCGTACAGTTTCTGGACTATTGGGTTTCCAGAATTAAAATGGGACGTGTTATACTCACTCACTCACTCACTCACACTTTAAAGCTAACGGCCACACCCGCCTTTAACACACAGAGGCGAGAAATCATAGCACGGAAACAGACACTCGTGATCAGCATAGATTACATCAACGACTCACGTCCCACTTCACGTGACCAGTGAATCATACAAATTCATATCAGTAATGAAAATACCTTCACATAAGAGGGTGTGTTCAGTTGATGTTAGTACTGAATCTGTTGTGACTGTTTATAACAGAACATTTGTTGTACGTCCAAGGTAATACCCCTCGCACCAGAGAACCAACTCGGTGCCTTCATTGACTGAATTATTAATTTTGAACATTGACTGTCATTGAGGTGATATCCATTTTCTGTCATTCGAGTTCCTCTGATCACATTGGTGTTATACTTCAACACAAAGTTCACAACACATTGTTCATTAGGTCCAAATATCTAACCAATGTTCAGCACATTATTTACGTGTACAATTCATACTGTACAGCTATAATGTATTTTGAGCATCTTTTAACATATTTTAATGGAAAACTAGGTAAAGTTTGTTTGTTGTTTAACGCCGCACTAGGCAATATTTGACATATATGACGGCGGACTGTATATAATCGAATTCAGACAAGACAATCCAGTGATTGATATCATGAACATCGATCCACACAATTGGTATACGATGACATGCATCAACCAAGTCAGCGAGCCTTGCCATCCGATCCGGTTAGTCGCCTCCTACGACAAGCATGGGTTTCTGAAGAGCGATTCTATCCCGGATTTTCGCGGCTTTTACCCTCTTTAAGTTACTTAAATGGGGTGTTATAATTTTAGTAGCAGAAGCGCAAACGTTATTTGCAAATATAGATTTGTGGTATTCCAGGAAAGAGGTAAGGTGAGGTGCATTACATTTGGGCTAATGTCGCGTTCTAGATTATTGCACTTATATAGTGACGCGTGTGCGTATGTGTGTGACCGCTTATTCTAGGCTAGACTAATGCCAGATTTATAATATATGCCCACTCAGATACAAGACCGCAGATGGATACCCAATTTAAACACAGTGTACTGACTCCGAGTATTCGTTTCATCCCCTTTATGCCGAGCGCCAGGCAAGGTAACAACAAGTAACATATTTTAACGTCTTTCTGCACGACGCGGCTCGAGATCGAACCATTAACCTTCTGCTATCCAGGCAGACACTCCATCCACAAAAACATGGAGGCGATCTCACAGGAAACAGAAAATGAATATCAAATCAACATAAACTGAAAAGAATAAATCAAAAACCTTTGCACGACATTTATTAATATTTAAGAAAAGTTATATGGCTGTTTTAACAGACATATTCAACTATGTTCTTCCCTCTCCAAATGACGTGTAAGCAAGTACGCATAAGTAAGTTTCATATGAGTTTTTTCGTTCAAACTGAGGTGATATGAGGAATTGAAAACTTCAGAATGCCTCACTTGAGCCTTGTAAATATATTACAATTTATTCCCCTCACGTACTGTTTCGTTATTAACGGAGTTACAGCGCTAGCCTCCTTAACCAGACTAGGATGAGAAGGAAATGATACCTAGAAGAAACCTTCTGATGAATTTACTATCAATTGTGTATAAAAATCTACTGCTGGACACGAAACGTATGTGGTAATGCTGAAATAGAAACTTAAGCATGGCTGTTTCTCTAATATTTGTTTTGTTTTGAGTCAGGAGACCTAGCCTTGACCTAGACCTACACAAGAAACTACATGTATATTTGAATGAATGTGTGTCGGACTGTTAACACCATTAAATTGTTAGAGCGGAGAATCTTGCGATAAAATACATGCAAATACTTGGGCATTTAGGTCAACAATTCTGATATTCTCATGAATATGTAAAGGATTTTGTTGCATTGACCTATTTTGCATACACATAATGTCATTTCCTATCGTCCCGAGGATATGACCCAAATGAAATTTAGGCATTATAACTTATACTTTCAAACGACACAGCAATATTCGAAACGACAAACAAATATCCACATGACTATATGACAAGACTTTTCTCATTTTGTCGAGGAATGTTCTAAGAGCTCCAGCCTTTGGTGTCTACATTTCACAATTTCACAACTTCTGAGGTACAATCGAGCATGCTCCTTCTACGAAGATTTGAAAGAGCGTCATACGACTATTGCTCTACAAGATGTGTGATCAGTGTGTTTACCCAATACTACTTCATTCGAACATATGACAGGCATTGGAAGCATACAGCACGGCAAATTCCTAAACTAGCATGAAGTGGTCACCCCAAAGGAAAACTAAGCAAGGCTTGCAAGGTTTCGTTCTATGTACACCGCACGTCGCAATTCTGTGACGAAAATTATGGTGCAAAAATATGGCGTCATAGTCGTACAAAGATATTAAAGAGGAGCGCGAAATTTCTAAAGTTGCCTCGAAAACTTGAAAAACAACCTTTTTGTAGATTTGAATCTCAGTTTTTGCATAAGAATGTATAGCCATACATATTTTGAATATTGTATTGGATCATTTGTATGTAGACATGTTTCCTGCGTACAGTTTCTGTTCTGGATGATGACTAATGTCCCTCACTCACGGCCTCATAGTCCCAGCTGGTAATATACGTGTGTCATGTTTTTTGTTTTGTTTGTTGTTTAGCGCCGCATTCAGAAATATTCCAGCTATATGACGTCGGTCTGTAAATAATCGAGTCTGGACCAGACAATCCAGTGATTGACATCATGAGTATCGATCAACGCAATTGAGATACAATGACATGCATCAACCAAGTCTGACCACCCGATCCCGTTAGTCACCTCTTACGTCAAGCGTAGTGGCCTTCTACGGCAAGCATGGGTTGCTGAAGACCTATTCTACTCCGGATCTTCACGGGTCGTGTGTCATGTATGCAATATGGTCTTTATACAGATAAGGGGCGGTCGGGTAGCCTAGTGGTTAAAGCGTTCGCTCGTCACGCCGAAGACCCGGGTTCGATTCCCGACATGGGTTATTGTGTGAAATATAGCAAAAAACGGCGTTAAACCATACTCACTCACTCATTTTATACAGATAAACATGTGATTCAACATTTGGCAATAGTTGACCATTTCAAAGCGTACACAACGATCATAATAGCTTGAATACGATTTGCACACATTTCTCATGTTTGAAGTTTACAGCTATCCCTGACAATAACATTCCTGAAAGCCTGACACCTGCACCAGGCACCAACCTACACAATAAGTAATGATCAAAGTGAAAAGGTCAATGTGCATATGTGGAGGATATATTTCCTTTTGTACCTGACCAGTGAATAATCATCAAATTCACATCAGCAATGAATGACTTTCTCCAGCGTTGAATGAGTGAGTGAGTATGGTTTTATACGCCGCTTTTAGCAATAATCCAGCAATATCACGGCGGGAGACAACAGAAATGGGCTTCACACATTGAACCCATGTCGGGAATCGAACCCGGGTCTTCGGCGTGACGAGCGAACGCTTTAACCACTAGGCTACCCGACCGCCCCTCCAGCGTTGAATGCACACGTTGGGAAATGTGTATTAATAGCGTGTTCCAGGGGTCAGCTTGTGGCATATAATGTTGTGTAGAAATACAGAGGGACACTGTTGTACTCAAGTTGGTGGATACACCCAGGTGTTTCTAACGGCCTCGTAATGTTAATGTCAGGGTTTGTTTGATACCAAGTTCTTTTCAAACATGATCTGTCGTTGCAATTCTACTGTTAGTAATAGTCGCATTATCAAAAAATGGCATTGAAATGAAGTTCACAATGCATAAAGGCCGTGGTGTAAACACCACTTGATATTTGAATGTTGTAGAAAATATTGTGAAGAACACTGTTGCTATCTTAACAACTGCACTTGTCACCCACCTACACAACAATGAGAGTGTGGTGAACGCGAACTAAAGAAATGTGATCACCATACAAAGCCAATGTCCCTCGACCGGTAACTCGTCATCAAATTCCTATCTCCGATAAAAGCCCTTCAAGCATTTCACAAAGGACGTATACAAGCGGGCGGTTTATGATGGTCCACGTAAGTCTGAATGTGTGAGTAGCTGTGTGTGCTGCTGGCCCACAAGTATCCCTAGCCCATGGCCAAGCTTTGACTTAATGAGCCTGACTTATGTAAGCCATGTGTTTTTGCTGTACCTTGAGTCACTTGGGACACAGCAATCGCATCTCCCATTGGCTGTATCGCCAGCACTACCTCATTCTTCATATGCATGTACCGTGTTTGTACCTTGTATGAGAATGCCATTAAATTGTGTATTGGGTGTTTCACTGCTCTAAGTGAGCGCAAGGTGATGTTAATGACTTATGTCATCCCAGATGTTTTACATTCTCGATATCCACAACGATTAACGGAGGTTATCCGTGCTATTGCAGACTAAATAATCAACGCCTATCACACTTGCATAAGCCCGACTCTTTACTACGTCAATACTTGTATTGTTTAAGTACTATCCATATCTGTAGCAAGCTGTTGTTAAAGTCTTTATCTTCATCATCAGTTCGTAAGTGACGGTAAAGTTTGCTCATTATGTAAGACGTGTGGCTGTTTCAGGAAATAGAATATGAATATAAAACTAGCATTAAAGGCAAAGGAATAAATTACACACATGTGAGGAATCTGGTCCTTGTCAGGAAGAATTCAAGTACGTGTATGTTCTTCCGTCTCGACCCGATGTGTGAGGGATTTCAGGGTGAAAACTATTGACCACTATGCTCCACAATTAATAAAGAAAATAAACATTGTAACCATTTAGTCTGTCGTAGTGCTTGCAGGGTGTTGGATATTTTTCATCGCTGTGCGCGGTTGGGTAGCCCCGTGGTTTAAGTGTTCGCTCGTCACTCCGAACACACGATTTCGATTCTACACATTTGTTCAAGTTGTGATGGTCCTTGTATATTGCTACAAGTGGCATAAAACCATACTCACTCACTCTTTATAGATAACGACCACACCCGCCATCAACACACAGAGTGAAACATATTGTTCTTTAGGTCAAAATGTCTTCAGCACATTGTTTAAGTGTACAATACATACATTATTGCTTTATCGTTTATTGAACCCCGGGGACAACAATGTTCAATACAAAATTACTTTAAGCACTTAAATGAGGTGTTTTGCAGTTATTATTCTTTTATACTCATACACACACATTGAACTATCAATATAAATGTGTAGTATTACCAGAAAGGCATAAGGTGATTCTGGATTGTTGCACTTACATAGCAGCGTACATGCGTGTGTGAGTGCGTGTCGATATGCGTGTGGATATGTGCGTGTGTGTGGTGTGTGTGTGTGTGGGTGTGTTGGGGTGTGTGGGTGGGGTGTGTGTGTGTGTGTGTGTGTGTGTGTGTGGGGGGGGGGTTGGGGGGGGGGGGGGGGGGGGGGGGGGGGGGTGCGTGTAGTGTGTGTGGCTGCTTGTGCCAGGCTAGGTTAAAGCCGGATTTATAGTGCGAGCCCACTAAGATACCATACCGCAGTTTAACATGAATACCCCACTCATGATACACAGTATACTGACTCCGAGCTGAAATATTTAATTTTGTCCTTCTTACTCCGTATGTCGCATAAGGAAGTTTCAGTAGTTCAAAATGAAGTGAGATGAATAATTAAACATTCAGAATGATACACCTAGGCTTATAACTTTATTACAATGTATTCCTCTCACACACTGTTTCGTTACTTATAGCGGTACCGACTCATTAACCAGATTAAAATGATAGCTAGATTAAACGTTTATGGTAGACATTTCGAACCTTGACGCATCAGTGACAAACATGATGCATCACAACTCATGGGAGAACATAATCATTATTCATTCCATTTTGAATGACGTTCGCTACAGTGACGACATCGTTCGAGAAGATGTTTAATGTTGTGACAAATGCAGGGACGCAAGGTCTTCAATGAGCCGCCGCTGCCTCCCCTGTATAAACGCAAATGGTTGTTGAGATGTTACACCACCCCTCTGTTTGGGCATGTCGCCCTGTCTCTTGTTACCAGCAGTGCACATCACGATATATGAAGCTCAGTTACGTTCTAGCGCTATTTCATCATATATTTGAAACGTATATCCCAAATCCCAAGTCATTGTCGGGTACCTCGATACTAAGTACTACCAACTTTACGTATCGGGTATCAGGCGTCCTTGTGGGGATCCCATTCAAATTATTTCATCCTTATCTGTCGGGTACCCCTCAAAGCATTGTGAACTTTAAATATAGGGTACTATCTATGTACCATCAACCATACCTATCGGGTACCTATCTTAGTATTATGAGGTTTTCCTGTCGGGTACCCATCGGGTACTTCATTGACAGCAACACAAAGCAACGTCACGTTGAAGGTCCCACCAAACACAACACATCACTTTGGTAATTTTGCCTCTCTCGTTGGAGGAAACATACCTTCAGCTACACATAACCTGACAACTACACCTTTACACCTCCCCCACACATACACACACACATACGTGACCCCCCCCCCCCCCCCCCCCCCCCCCCCTACACACACACATCCCCCTACACACACAAACGACCCCCACCAACACCCCTACCCCACACACTCATCCCATCCGCCCGCGTGATCTAGCTTCTATGTTAAATGAAATAAGACAGTGAGTGAATGTTGTTTTAATCGAGGCTGAATCAGCCCTGTCGAGAACACATCCAAGTCTTATCTATGCTCAACAGCAATAGTGTCAGGCACTCACACGTACCAACCCACTGCTTTTTATGTCGGATCTGAATCCACAGATGTTATGGCCACATAATTGGCTTCTGCTGCTGTTCTTTGTTCAGTAAGTGTGGAGATATATTTCGGAAGCGTTGAGGTGATCTGTGTTAGGGACCACGCCAGTATTTGTTCAGGTTTAATTTTGCAGGGTAGGCAAGGATGGCAGCCACGTGCATGATATCGTTATAGGTAACAGTTACACTCTCACCCTGCAAAACACTGCCAAGCCACTGAAAAACATTGACATTCATATTCCCCCTCTGCGTGTACCAGTAAGAGCCTAACACCTTCCAGGAGAATCAGCTCGGAGATTATCAGGTACTACAACTACTAACACAATAAACATTCCGCATTATGAATGAATGCAACACACAAAACATACACTGCTCCCGTCTCGAAAGACTGGATTTGTAACACAGTTAAGAAGCAGGGATGACATTTCCCATTGATCGTTTCTGGCAACGTTTCAAAGGGCGTTCCGTCAACATTCAGTGGTACATGCGTCATGGTTGTCAAAACTGCAATCTTTATAACTTCACTGAATAATGTTCAAAACTGCTTACATTTCTTCTCTACACATACCAGCTTGGTGTCTAATGCTCCCCCCCTCCCCCCCCTCTCCCCCCCCCCCCCCCCCCCCCTATCCACACACACCAGTGAAAAAAATAGCACCTTCACAATTTATTTCTCTATATGACAGCGGTGTCGGAGTTCGAAAGAGATTATCTATGGTTGATACTGCAAAGTACTACCTCGAAACCAAAGAACAAGGAACGTCCTCTGAGCCCAGATTTGACAGTGTTGAAAGTAAATCTGCATAATAAAGATTATTTAGATCAGATGCGATACTTTCGCTTTCAACAGAAACTGTGATTGAATATATAATTTACTTTCAATCAATCACTCAAAATATTTCCGTCCTTCTTGCCCTTGAAAGAAAATTAAATGATTTTTGAATATTAAGAGAACATGAACTATTAAAATACTGCCAATTTGAATAAGAGTTTCGATTTATTTTGTTTTTAAGTATATTATATCTAAATATTGCTGTATTATCAAGTGAGCAGTGTCACTGAAGTATCAAAATAATTTGATTGCTACTTTATGCTGAGCTTTTTTAAAAAAAAGTTCATTTATATTTCGTGTTACGTTTAAATATACCATAACATTGTCAGATGTACCATTCTTAGGGTGACAATTTAATTAAGATATAACCGAAAAAAACCTTTCCATAATCATATTCCAGTGTTGTTGTTGTTTTAGGTAAACAGTTGACTCCCCTTTGCATGTGTTTGTGAGTGACGGGGCTGCATACGCTCTTCGCCAACATCTGCCCCTAGCACGTAAGTGTGTGGCGCACTCCAGTAGATGGAAATACTTTTTCATGTGGTCAGAATTATACAATTGCCGTCAAAGATTACAACGAGAGTCATACGTCCCTTGTTCCAATGTTGTTTGATCAGTGTGACAACAGTTAGTAAAGCTTTAAAAAAATCAAAAAGCTGTTATGAAGATACGCGGGGGAGATTTCCAAATTTGAAGCGTCGCTTACAACAGAAACGCCAAACGAAATTCACTCCCTCCCCTACACACATACACTCACGTACACACTCACTCACACACACGTAAGCACATACACACACGCACACCATACGCACACACGTGCACACATACATGTATAAGCTATACACACTCACTCATACACTCGTACGCACATACACACACGTAAACACACACACAAACGTACACACACATACACACACGTACACATGTACACACATACACACGAACACACACATGCACACAAAGAGTCACACGTACACACGTACACACACATACATGTTCACACAAACAGATACAGACAGGCACACAAAAACACAGAGACAGACTGTCACACACACGGAAACACACAATCACAGAGACGGACACAAACAAAGACAGACACAAAGACACTTATATTCAAACAGACTCACACCGATACAAGCGCCCGCAGTGCTATAGCACTCCCAACCACCCCTTCAAGCTTAAAAACCTATCAGCCATAGATGCTGTGGTATAGCACTCCCAAACACACCACATAGCATTTCGATGTATCAGCCATAGACGCTGTGATATAGCACTCCCAACCACCCCATGAAGCTTAAACACCTATAAGCCATAGACGCTGTGATATAGCACTGCCAACCACTCCATACAGGTTATACAGGTAAGAGCCATAGACGCTGTGATATAGCACTTCCAACCACTCCATATAGGTTATACAGGTAAGAGCTATAGACGCTGTGATATAGCACTCCCAACCACACCACATAGCATTCCATGTATCGGCCACAGACGATGTGATATAGACTCCCATCCACACCACATAGCATTTCCATGTATCAGCCATAGACGCTGTGATATAGCACTCCCAACCACTCCACATAGCATTTCCATGTATCAGCCATAGACGCTGTGATATAGCACCTCCCAACCACCCCATAAAGCTTAAACACCTATAAGCCATAGACGCTGTGATATAGCACTCCCAACCACACCACATAGCATTTCCATGTATCAGCCACAGACTGCTTGATATAGCACTTCCAACCACTCCATATAGCTTATACATTTATCAGCCATATGCGCTGTGATATAGCACTTCCAACCACTCCATATAGCTTATACATTTATCAGCCATATGCGCTGTGATATAGACTCCCATCCACACCACATAGCATTTCCATGTATCACCTATAGACGCTGTGATATAGCACTCCCAACCACACCACATAGCATTTCGATGTATCAGCCATAGACGCTGTGATATAGCACTCCCAACCACCCCATGAAGCTTAAACACCTATAAGCCATAGACGCTGTGATATAGCACTTCCAACCACTTCATACAGGTTATACAGGTAAGAGCCATAGACGCTGTGATATAGCACTTCCAACCACTCCATATAGGTTATACAGGTAAGAGCTATAGACGCTGTGCTATAGCACTCCCAGCCACACCACAAAGCATTCCATGTATCAGCCACAGACGATGTGATATAGCACTCCCATCCACACCGCATAGCATTTCCATGTATCAGCCATAGACGCTGTGACATAGCACTCCCAACCACTCCATATAGCATTTCCATGTATCAGGCGTAGACACTGTGGTATAGCACTCCCAACCACACCACATAGCATTTCCATGTATCAGCCACAGACGATGTGATATAGCACTCCCAACCACTTCACATAGCTTATACAGGGAACAGCAACTGACGCTGTGATATAACACTTCCAACCATTCCATATAGCTTATACAGGTAAGAGCAATTGACGCTGTGGTATAACATTTCCAACCACTCCATATAATTTATACAGGTATCAGGCATAAATGCTGATGTACCACGTCCAACCACTCTATTTGGCATTTCCATGTATCAGCCATAGACACTGTGGTATAGCACTCACAACCACACCACATAGCATTTCCATGTATCAGCCACAGACGATGTGATATAGCACTCCCAACCACTTCACATAGCATTTCCATGTATCAGCCATAGACGCTGTGATATAGCACTCCCAACCACTCCACATAGCATTTCGAATGTATCAGCCATAGACGCTGTGATAGAGATCTCCCAACCACTCCACATAGCATTTTAATGTATCAGCCATAGACGCTGTGATATAGATCTCCCAACCATTTCATAAAGCATTTCCATGTATCAGCCATAGACGCTATTTTGTAGCACTCCCAACCACTCCATATAGCATATCCATGTATCAGGCATAGATGACGTCATATAGCACTCCCAACCACTCCGTATAGTATATCGAGGAATCAACCATAGACGCAGCGATATAACACTCCAAACAATTCCATATAGCATTTCCATGTATCAGCCATAGACGCTGTGGTATAGCACTCCCAACCACTCCATATAGCAAATCCATGTATCAGAATAGATGACGTCATATAGTACTCCCAACCACTCCATATAGTATATCGAGGAATCAACCATAGACGCAGTGATATAACACTCCAAACAATTCCATATAGCATTTCCATGTATCAGCCATAGACGCTGTGGTATAGCACTCCCAACCACTCCATATAGCAAATCCATGTATCAGGCATAGACGACGTCATATAGCACTCCCAACCACTCCATATAGCATTTGCATGTATCAGCCATAGACTGCTTGATATAGCACATCCAACCACTCCATATAGCTTTTACAGGCATCAGCCATAGACGCTGTGATACAGCACTTCCAACCACTCCATATAGCTGATACAGGTATCAGCCATATACGTTGTGATATAACACTTCCAACCACTCCATATAGGTTATACAGGTAAGAGCCATAGACGCTGTGATATAACACTTCCAACCACTCCATATAGGTTATACAGGTAAGAGCCATAGACTCTGTGATATAACGCTTCCAACTACTCCAGATAGCTGATACAGGTAAGAGCAATTGACGCTGTGGTATAACATTTCCAACCACTCCATATAATTTATACAGGTATCAGCCACAGACGCTGATGTACCACGTCCAACCACTCTATTTGGCATTTCCATGTATCAGCCATAGACGCTGTGATTTAGCACTCCCAACCACTCCATATAGTATATCGAGGAATCAACCATAGACGCTGTGATATAACACTCTAAACCATTTCATATAGCATTTCCATGTATCAGCCATAGACGCTGTGATATAGCACTCCCAACCACTCCATATTTAGTATTTCATGTATCAGGTATAGACGACGTCATATAGCACTCCCAACCACTCCACATAGCATTTCCATGTATCAGCCATAGACGCTGTGGTTTAGCACTCCCAACCACTCCATATAGTATATCGAGGAATCAACCATAGACGCTGTGATATAACACTCTAAACCATTTCATATAGCATTTCCATGTATCAACCATAGACGCTGTGGTATAGCACTCCCAACCACTCCATATAGCATATCCATGTATCAGGCATAGACGACGTCATATAGCACTCTAAACCATTTCATGTAGCATTTCCATGTATCAGCCATAGACACTGTGATATAGCACTCCCAACCACTCCACATAGCATTTCCATGCATCAGCTATTGACGCTGTGGTATAGCACTCCCAACCACTCCATAAAGCAGTTCCATGTATCAGGCATAGACGACGTCATATAGCACTCCCAACCACTCCATATAGTATTTCCAGGAATCAACCATAGACGCTGTGATATACCACTCCAAACCATTCCATATAGCATTTCCATGTATCAGCCATAGATGCTGTGGTATAGCACTCCCAACCACTCCATATAACATTTGCATGTATCAGCCATTGACGCTGTGATTTAGCACCTCCAACCACTCCATATAGCATTTCCATGTATCAGCCATTGACGCTGTGATTTAGCACCTCCAACCACTCCATATAGCATTTCCATGTATCAGCCATTGACGCTGTGATTTAGCACCTCCAACCACTCCATATAGCATTTCCATGTATCAGCCATAGACGCTGTGATATAGCACTCCCAACCCCTCCATCAAGCTTATACAGGTATCAGCCATAGACGCTGTGACAAAGTACCATTAACCTCCCAATCAGGATACTGCATGATGCTCCGTATTCGAAGTCTTGAACACAAAGCATTATCTGAATGTTTGATTACACTGATCAAGCCATCGAGTTGTGACAACCTCCCCAAACTGTGTTGCTGTACTGGTGGTAGTGAAAATACACTTCCAATCCATGAGTGAAGAGACAGTTTTCAGTGATTTTTGTTGAGCTGTCATCCCTCATCATAACACTTCCACCTAAGAGAGTAGGGTTGCCTGTCCCGAAGTGCTGTGCAACTCTGTGTCCACATTTGGTCCAACTCTCCACCTTGCTATTCCGAAGATAGTGTTTCCAAACATATTTGGGTCTGATATTGGAACGTCCAACTCATGTGAGGGTATCTCAGCCCAAGTTTGTGATGGCAGCGGTCTGTAGCTACATATGGTTGT
Source organism: Haliotis rufescens (assembly GCF_023055435.1). Taxonomy (NCBI): domain Eukaryota; kingdom Metazoa; phylum Mollusca; class Gastropoda; order Lepetellida; family Haliotidae; genus Haliotis; species Haliotis rufescens. Next base: position 61,273,811 of record NW_025964334.1, read on the forward strand.
CATGAGTGGCGACTGACAGGACCGATGCTCATGTATCAATCAGTGGGTTGTCTGGTCCACTGACCAACAACCACACAAGCATTATTTCTTTGGTTTCTCTTCTAGTTTGGAGACCCCCCTAACCCCCACCCCACCCCCACCCCACCCCCACCCCACCCCTCACCTTCACCCCCACCCCTACGTTAGCCAGTTAAACCAAGTCAATGATCTTCTATTCACCCTCAACCCCAAAATGGTTACTCCCTACCATGCAGTATCAGGTCAACAAAAAATACTGGTGTTAATATCGAAACCTCAGGGCTACTAAATCAGTGTGCACTTCAAACTTCCTCCACGGCAGGAAAATGTGGACGTCCCGTGTCCCGACCAGGAGATGTAAATGACACATGAAAACTTCTCACTCGTTTGACAACGGTTAAAGAGAAAGGTATGTGTAAATTAAAGCTGAAACATATATTTCTTAATGATCTGAATATAATATATAATATTTAAACCAAACACCGATGGTCAATATATTGACTACACTGTTTTGTCTCTGGAATGTCAACATCCGTGTCGAACGGGTTTTATGTATGTGATTCAGTTTTTATTGTTACAATTTCCAGGTGACCACGCTTCTCTCCAGACATGGCCGTCGCTGTGATTCTGGTTATTGTGGCCATGCTAGTTTCAACACAAGGTGATTAAAGCAATTTAACCTGTGCTTCTGAATATTGATTTACACATTCCTTACATATTGCCCTAATAATAAGAATTATCGTGATTTCTTGAAATTATCATTTCCAACCAACAGGTTGACTTTTACAGCTGGCTTTTACAGAACAAATCCAAAGCACTAATGCCTATTGTGACCTTCAAAATAAATCATATTCCATAGAGTTTTATAACCCAGTTTTATATTTTATATTTTACAGCACCCGGGTGTCTGGAGGGTCAGCAGTGTTCAGACTGTAGCAGGACGACGGGGCACTGTGAAACACAATGCTCTGTGGGATATTTTGGCGTGAGATGCAAGTCAAATTGCAGCAATAGGTGCCTGAATAGTGTTTGTGAGACAACAAAGAGAGGAATTGGATTATGCACTGAAGGCTGTAAACTTGGTTATTATGGCTCAGATTGCAGAAGACCATGTCAGCGTCAAGCGAACATATGTTCCGAGTGTCAGTCTGGGTGTGGCCATGGCTACTGCGTGTCCTCCTGTGTGTCTGACTGTGTGGACTCCTATTACGGCTCTGACTGTAAGAACTGCTCCAGCAGGTGCAAGACCTGCAACAGGATCACTGGTGCTTGTACAGAGTGTTACACTCCATATGCGGGCCCTGACTGTCAGTATTCAGGATTGTGTGAAACCGGGTGTATGGAGGGATGTGGACCTCAAGTTAATGGTAGTTTCTGTATCGAGGCTTGTGGTGGAAACTGTCGTCCTTCATCCAACATGAATGATAAGACAAGGTGTCTGGCCCCTGGTGTAAATGCTTCAGTGCATTGTACATCTGAGTGTCACAACCAGAGTGGCGAGTGTCTCCATGGCTGTGTCGAAGGCTGGTATGGTCCACAGTGCTCCTCTCCATGTAGTTCAGGTTGTAGAGGTGGAGGGTGTGATGCTGCCGGTGCCTGTGTGGACGGGTGCTTCACTGGATATTCTGGCGAGGTTTGTAATGAAACCTGTGAGATGTGTCGTGACGGTGTCTGTGAACAGATATCTGGCACGTGCATCACCGGATGTAACGTTAGTGAACGTGCATGTGGAACTTCCTGTACTAGCCACTGTTCCAGGGAGTATTGCAGGGGAGAGGTATGCAAAACAGGTAAATAATAAACAGCTATAAAGTCATTTCCAATAGGATAAGAATCATCTGCCAAAGTTACAGTCAGTTTTTAATTTTGTCATATTGATGTATTCATGAATCACTATCAAATAGTGATGACATCCGATATTTGTACAAGAAGTTGAGCGTATCCTGCCTCTGTATAAAGTTTATTTCCTCCATTTTTCAGGCCATAGGCCCATTGAACATACATGATATCAATAAAGTGTATGCATAAATACATGAAAAGAATATAATACATAAATAATACATCAGTAAATTGTGAGTGACTCGCGTAATCTAAAAGCTTGGAAGATATATTTGGGAAGTTGTGTAATAGTGTATTTACATTTAGAAGACATAAGATTTACAAAGTTTTCCTCAACGGTATGCAAAGGCAAGTCAAATGTTCAACTGAAAAAGACATAGGAATATGTTGTACAGGTCATCGGACATCGTCGTCTTCTTAAGGCCTTGAATAACGTGAGCTTAATCAAACATCCTTTGAGCAAGAGTCATATAACGCTCATTGCAATCTTCGTAGAAAAAGGACCGTCTCCGTGGTCTAGTGGTGGCGCGTCCGCGCGGTGAGCGGAAGGTCCGGGTTCGATCCCCAGCTCTCTTATTCTTTCTACATAGATCTACATTTGAACCAAACGAGGCACTTTCGCTGATCTCTTGTATTTCTAGTTCAGGTGGATAAATCAGTGGAAGGAACTTGGCTATTTCATGGTTATTAAACATATCATATCATCCATATACTTAAAGTCAAACTTTTTGCCCAAAATTCCCTTGTTTTTATTTTGCCAACTCGAGACAAGTTTTCGATTCTTTGGTAAAGAAGCAGATCAGTAAAGGGGGAGCACAAATGTTGCCCATGGGGATGCCTACTTCCTGTCCTATGCCCAAATAGACGTTGTTTCACATATTGTTTTCTCATTATGCTTCAGATGACATTTGCGTTCATTTGTTGACAAATAAACAAACCTAGAGATATAACTGTATTTTCGGCCAGCACGTTTTGCAGAAATTGCCCCACAGATTAATGAAAGCATCTTACGTTATTTCACGTCAAAGATGTATCAGTACTTAATGTTCACGTGGGTCTAATATACATTTGTTCAAGAACATAATATATTAATATGAGCATGAGTGAGTGAGTGAGTGAGTGAGTGAGTGAGTGAGTGAGTATGGTTTTACGCTGCTTTTAGCAATATTCCAGCAATATCACGACGGGGGACACCGGAAATGGGCTTCACACATTGTATCAATGTCGGGAATCGAACCCGGGTCTTCGGCGTGACGATCGAACGCTTTAACCAGCAGGCTACCCGACCGCCCCTAAACATAGTTGAATGCTATAGTATGCAATGTTTCTGTTGTCCGCTTTTCATGAACTTACACGAGTTTTATCGTTCCACAGAAAAATCGAAGACGAATGTTGTTATTTCTCCTATAACTCAAGGATGTATCAGTACTTATTTCTTTCCCCAGAAACATCAAATGTTTTCAGCATAGGAATATCAACAGGGTGTGTTCTTCTTGTCCTGGCTATCCTGGTATCCAACTACGTCTGTTACCGCAAGGGCCGGTCAGCTAACAGGAGGTAATTCACCCACTATTCATAACTTCACCTAATAATGATACATAAGAATGTGCTTCTGACATTTTTGCCCTTCTTCATATCTGAATAAAATGTGTGGTGTCGTTTGCCATGATATGACGTTAGGCCATCATTAGTCACTATCACAGTAGATGTGTCATTACCACAGACACATTGCAAGTACCTTGTCAATCGGTAATAAGTTGACTGCGTCTTTTATTCCAGAGGGAATCTGTCAGATGTGGCTCATAGCCCTACTGTGGAGTACCAGTCGTGTCACAAATACTATGAAATAGACGAGGGGTGTATTGAAGCCAAGGAACCAACTGAGAACCAAGAGAACCTAGAAGATCTGGGTCTCGCCATGCCTGTCATAGCTGATGTCTTCCCCTCAGCTGAAGCCATTGTGCACAGAGTTGATGACATGTCATCGGAAAGTTCAGCATCATCCGCTTACGAATCCTACACCCACCTGATTCCTGAGGTGGTCACTGATGACCCGGGGACAGTTGACAGTTACAAATCACCAGTGGAAGAGATGGCCCTACACCCACCTGACCCTGACGTAGTCACTGATGACCCGGGGGCAGTTAACAGTTACATATCACCAGTGGAAGAGTTGACCCTACACCCACATGATCCCTGACCTGGAGTATTTAATATGTTGCTTTGAAATAATTGACATCTTTCTTAACAATAGAATAAGGTTTCTTTGAAATGAATAAAGTCGGTTTACATCACACACGTGTTCCCTCAGACTGCTGCTCAAGTTGATTTACATAAGGGATTTTTTTGTGAAAGAAAGGGTAATATTTTCGGTCAGTGAATCGAAACATGTATTTGTCTGGGAAAAGCAGGAGTCGATAAATTATTTTGGATTTAGAACGCATCTACTTCCAAGACATTCAGTATGGCGAAAGAACAAGAAGAAACCAGAGGCATGATGTCTAACAAGGGAGGTAGTTCCAGGGATATACACGTTCTTTATTACAATAAATTCATGTCAAACAAGTGATGTACATAAAAGTGGAGGAAAACGTTATATACCAGTAAATGTTTACACGAAGTCGGACAATGATTCACAAACAAATATACGAGTGTATAGCGTGATCGATGAACATATTAGAATAAGTAGTATTAACAAGGCACAGTAAAGCAAATACAGTGATTGATATGGACAAGTTGAGTGGATGCCAGTATTAAGATGAGTGAGTGAGTTAAAAACATCGTATCAGCATTATTTCAACCATAAATAGCGACGAGACGAAATTGATATATACACAGTTTGTTCATGAATTCAAAATTGTATTAAAAGACTATTTATCAAATATGTTTAGGCATGACACTATCATGTATACAGTTTAAAAACGGGCTATAGGCCACTGGTAACCAAAGCTAGGTCACCTCGCTGGGGATCATGGGGACTTACAGGACTTCTGCTTCCTGCATGATACCCGAGCAGGATTTATGTCATCACTTTAGCCACTGGTGGTTGTGTACAATGCTAGAAAATATATAAAAATACTCGGAATCGAGTTGGCTTAAAAACACTGGTTGATGAAAGTTACATCAATTATGATAGGATTACGTGTCACAGACAATAATTTTACGATACTTCAACCCCCTGGTCAGAGCCTTCAGTAATGTCAGTTGGTAAAATCTGCACACCAAATAAAAAAACAAGCAACTAATTATTCACATACAGATTTAGAATAAGTCCAGGGTAAACCGACGGGCCAATACGACATTGACATTGTCGTAAAACGACCTCATGATGTGTTCACCGACAACCCAAGTAGGTAGGACCGATTGTTGGTTTAAATTCGTGAGGTTTATTGATTCATACCTGGGTGTCCCACCTCTCTGGCATTAGATCCCGAGAATAACTCTTGATGGTTGGTTTGAAATCGCTGTAAGTAGTAGAGATAACGATGTGTCAAGAGCTGCTGTAGCTGCAGTATCGCCAATATTCGCCAGTAGAAAGATCATTGAAAAGTTCTAAAATGTCAAGGACCATTGGATGATTTGATGAGACACTTTTAAGTGCCTGAAGGCAAGACATCTATCAGAGGCAAGATTTGCACGACGGGCCCTGTGCTAGGAGATATTCATCAGTGGCGTTTCTCACCCCCCCCCCCCCCCCCCCCCCTTGGTCTCCCTCTTAGCAAAACACCCCGAGGGGGGATACACCTTTGAACTACCGTTGACCTGGCTAGAACATGCTTGCTAGCCACGGAGGGACGTCTGAAAAAGGAGGTGAGAGAAGTCAGGTATATTCTTAGAACTCCGGGATATTCTTGGAATACAAGTCCAAAAAGGAGATATCCTGATGGTCACTGCATTGATAACATGGGGGATTGTAGACGAGGTACTGTCGGTCTGGAGGTATAACCTTATTGGGATCATGGTCAGGAATGTAAGATATTTTGAGAAAATATATATATGATTGTGAACCAGCCGAGGCTGAGAGTCAGAGATACACGTTGTAACTGTGTCTCGATAAAATCATTGTGGACCTTCAGACAGACTTGTGTCATATACAGAAGGAGTCAAGAAGAAGTATCACCTAGAACACAAACATCTACGGCGGATACATCGAATCAGAGAAGATGATGAAATTTTCAGATAGTTTTGATGTTTAATATAGGTCAAAGCTGTTAATATAGCTAGTTTGGAGCGTATTAACGATCTGTACAAGTGAAGGATGATTGTCTGATCCCCTCCCCACTCGGAATTTGAAACGACTTTTAACAAGTCGAGAGCATTCAGGCACTTTGCTTGTTTGATGTGTGGTAAGCATGTGAGGAGACAGTCAAACATGAGGCCCAGGAATTTGCCCTCCTGTACTACCTTGATAGGAGTACCATCTGAAAATAAACCTGGATGCTTGTGAGGTTTATATTTACGACAAATATGGATACAGTATGTTTTGGATTTAGAAAATTTAAAGGCATTTTCCAAATCAAAATATACTCTTCCTTTTAAAATGACATTTTGGTATTCATTTTAAAGCAGGATTCACACAAAAGGCTTAGGGGCAGTGTGGCCTATGATCAATTGCAATGAACATACCAAGATACTCTATCAACAGTTGTTTGACGTCCGGAGTAAAGTTACAGGAAAATGTCTCTTCAAATTAAGTTGAATACGTTTATCTCACGCCTTAAACTGATACAGTGACGGAACTGGAGATTTGCTGTATAGTACATTTGGGCGAAATACTATCTCACAATAACATGAACTTTTGTATATACCTCACACACGTATTGAGAGTTGCTTTGTATCACGTTATTTCTTCTTTTTTGGGGATACAGGCAAAGTCTATGTGCATTGACACATTGACACATTTCAAGGAGAAAGAATGATGGACAATATAATTTCGTCAATAGCATCATATTATTAGTGCTGTGAAAACATTGGACATTGGCTAAATCTTACCTATGTAAACAGACTGTCACATGAGGACCAGAAGATCGTAAACAGTCCATAATTGCAGTCTGAATAGGCAGCTAATTTCTTGAACGGATAAGTATTTGTTAACATAGTCTTCAGACCATTAGAATTTGGTAAAAAGGACATAACGGTGATGATTTTATTTTATAGATGTATAATGTTTAAGTTGGTGCAATCGGTTTTCCCAAAAAGGAATACAATTACATGTTGTCTATGAATCTTCTGTTATTTCGAAGTTGACGTCATTCTCTCATCTTGTATTACTGTGAACTTTTTTTTCCTTTCCTTTTAATTATTCACTAAATTTGAATGAATTTTTTTGCTTCCTTAATATTTCCATATATGGTATCTCTAAATGTTTAGGAATAAGGGGAAATTGTATTTGTTTTTAAAAAGATTTTGTTGAAATCAAACTTGCGTATTCTAAAACATGTTTTTAAGTTGATACAGTTATGTGAATTCATCATAATTCAAAAACGTACCATCGTATGTAATACAATCGTTGCAAACTTAACATTTGCTTTCAAATAGTGCTTGTGTAAAACTATCTCCTTTTCTTTTTTGATATCATGATTTGTCCATATATATTGTGTTATATGTATGCTTGTTGAAATGACTGAAAGAATTTCTGATCTTAGGTAAAACGTTATTTCGCATATATTTTGATCCCATATCTGTTGGGTGCAAGGTATCATTTGGAATGAATATATAATTTAGATTTGTTTTTCTTATCCATGATATTTTGTGCGCTTGAATTATTTCTAAGACCAATGGTACGCTAAGCGCACCATCTTTGTATTCTTTTATAGTTATATTTCTTTTAGTTTTGATGGATTTACCCTTCCAAATAAATGAGAAACACCTGCGTCGAGGATTAGTTATTATCTCTGTTTTAGGATTAGGGTTTTTTTGGTTGTTGTTGTTGTTGTTTAACCCCGAACTCAGCAATATTTTAGCTATATGACAGCGGTCTGTAAATAATCTGTCCCAGAGAATCCAGAGATCGATATTACGAGCATCGACCCACGCTATTGGGATAATATGACATGCTTCAATCGAGTCAGCGATCTCGTTTGTTGCCTCCTACGACAAGCATAGTCGCCTTTTAAGGCTGAAGTCCGGATCTTAATAGGTATGGATTAGGAAGTGTTGTAAAAAGATGATTTCAAGTAAACATGGGCAAAATCAAACCTCATCATCATAATGTTATCGATTTTCTTTAGTTTATCTGTGTAGTTTCTTTCTACCCTATCTGCTGTACGTTAACTTTGGATTCCTAGTATTATTAGCATCAATACCTCAGACTTTCATTACAAATTTGCTGCCTCGGACCCAAGTTCGTAAATCTATACTATCAATAAATTGAACTGTTATTTCGTAAATTAATTTCCATCCTCTAACATTAAATTGATCGCATATGTTCCCGTGGATTTGGCGGAAACGTTATTTTGTTGCTGACTGAGTTTCACCACGCTGTTTGATACTCATCAATGTAAAATCAAACTTAATGGTCGGGTACCCATCTATGTACTATCAACCTTTCTTGTGGAAACACCCGTCAAAGTATCAAAGTATATACTCTCCTAAGAAAGTAGGGGATCATGAAATAAATTTGTTAAGATTGGGCGTCAGAAGAAAGAGAGAAACCGAAACCTAACACCTTAACACAACAGAAACAATGCAATTACTCGGTGAACGTGGGTAGGGGGACATTCTCAATTTTGACGCTTCAGTAAAAGGTCATGAACTCGCTCTGAGCCATTAGTATTGTTGATTTTAATTATCCACAGTAACACACAAGCTACCTACTCTTGGGCGTTAAAGCAGCATTTGAAATAGAATCACGAAACATTTTACGTAATTAAGCAAGAGACCTGTATGTGTGCTAATAATTATAATGTGAAAACAAGCCATCCATCGATGAAAACATATTGCGTACAGTAAAAATGATAAAAATTGCCTCGTGCGCTTTTCAAGACATGTCCAATTTTCTAGCGATAAACATCATCTTGAGGTTTAGCTTAACTGAATACATCAAACACCAAAAACAGAATGCAATGGGCTGCCATGAATCCTGCCCTTTCCCCCACCTCTGGTATTTGATCGGGAAACATGTCCTCTTTCTTGGTTATTTGCACCCTTCAATACACTGCAAACTTGTTATGTTACACATCGTCTTTTCATTTCTTTATCCTCCATTGCTTCATTACTTGATACCGATCTATATTGCTGTAACAATCTGCTATTTTCGAATATCCTTTACTTTCTTTGTAGTTTACTATCAAACTGATCTGTACTAGTAACCTCACTTTTCTGGTAGCACTCTCTATGAATTTTGAAATTTACCTGTCGGGTACCCGTCTAAGTACTATTAACTTTGCCTGTTTGGCACTCATATAAGTTTAATGAAACTTCGCCTTTGTGTACCCATCTAATTACTATCCATCTTCCTTGTGGGGAACCCATCTAAGTGCTATCAACCATACCTGCCGAGTACCCAGCTATGTACAGTCATCCTCATGGGGAACACATCATCGTTATCTATCGGGTACCCATCTAAATACGATTACCTTCCCTTTTAGTACTATCAACCATATCTGTCAGGGACCCATCTAAATACTAACAATCTTCCTTGTAGGGGCATGTGGTTTGTAAACCTAGCAATGCATAAAATGGACTCTGATTACTCAATCTTTTCGCAATTCACGGCTGCAATGAAGGATATTTTGTTCTATAAAAGAGGTATCAACCAAATTATTGATTCGTATTCGAAAGCTTCAGTATAAACACATATCTGAATGTTTGATGTTTCTGAATTACTTTCTACATTGTTAACTTTAACACATTATTAAAGCTATCAAGTGTTATAGTGTTAATGTCCAGTTGTCACCTCCCCAAACTGTATTGCTTTACTGGTGGTAGTGAAAATAGATTTTGTCGTCGTGTTACCATGCCATGAGTGAAAACAAAATTCTTGGTGATAAGTGCTATCCTCTGTTGTTGTGCTGTAATACCCTCGTCATGAGAAAGGTCACATGTGATGTGCCTGAACTGGTATGCTGGCTGGCCTACACTCCGTGACAAGAAGCAGAATTGTTCTCACTGCTTCACATCCTGTCTCCAGGTTTATGTCGCGTATCCGTAGGGTCTTATATTGGAATTTTTAACTCTGAGAGTCTATGTGATTGCATCCCAGTTCACATTTGGAGATCACAGAGTAGTGGTCTTCAGCTTTTGCTGTAACCCGAAATGCTCAACCTGACCCGATCTTCGCTTTTGTTTGATAGACGTACTTGGACATTCGTGAGTGAAGGTGGGCTGACATCCTATCTACGTCCAGCTTCCGTCATCAACGGTATATCAGCCCACAGTTCTCGCTATTTTGTAATGCTAAAGTGTCGACATGTATCAAGTGTATGACCATGAGTTGGACAGATTGATATGAGTTCAGTCACTGCTAGCTTTACATTAATGGCTACTAGTACGAAATCATGATGCAAATATATTGCTGTTCCTTAATTGCGTCACAGTTTTGTTCTCGAGCCAGATAAACCAAATTGCTCAACATCTTTCTATCAACCCTCAACCATTTGTTATTGCTCCATAAAAGCCGTATGTCATATCAAGTAAACAAAACGCAAATGTCAGTTACATCAAAACATGGTTTATGTGGTTTAGAGATGCAACTAACTGTGTCGATGCTCACTCACGTGATCGTGTGCTCAAGACTTGATGATTATTTACTGCCAAAATATAGGTGGTTTTGGTTTGGTTTGGTTTGTTGTTTAATGTCGCACTCAGCAATATACCAGCTATATGACGGCTGTGTGTAAATAATCGAGTCTGGACAAGACAATCCAGTGACTGACATCATGAGCATCGATCCACGCAAATGGGATCGACCACATGCATCGACCAAGTCAGCGAGTCTGACAAGCCGATCCCGTTAGTCGCCTCTTACGACAAGCATTGTCGCCTGTTACGGCAAGCATGGGTTGCTGAAGACCTATTCTAACCCGGATCTTCACCGGCCACAATATAGGTGGAATACTGGTAAATGAGGAATTAAGGAACAAACAAACAATTACTTGGTTTCTCTTCCTGTTTGTAGTTTACAAGATAGCAGTATCAGGTCAACAACAACACAGGTGTCATATCGAAACATCAGGGCTACTAAATCAGTGTGCGCTTTAAACTTCCTCCACGGCAGGAAAATGTGTACGTCACGTGTCCCGTCAAGGAGGAAGATGGAAATGACGCAGAACAACACCTCACTCAGTTGATAACGGTCAAAGAGAAAGGTATGTGTAATTTAGCAGCTGGAACCTTTATTTCTAAATGATATGAATATAATGTCTGATATATGAACAAAAAACCATGAGTCAATATATTGTAATTGTCTCCTCGCTCTTTTCTCACTGGAATGTCAACATATGTGTGTCAGAGGTTTAATGTATGTGGTTCAGTTTTCATGTGACCACTCTTCTCTCCAGACTACTATGGCCGTCGCTGTGATTCTGGTTATTGTGGCCATGCTAGTTTCAACACAAGGTAATTAAAGCAATTAAACCTGTGCTTCTGAATATTGGTTTACACATTCCTTTTATATAAGCCTTATTATAGAGATTTGTTGAGTTTCTCATTCCAAACTAAACAGCTGACCTTAACAACTGAATAGTTGACGACAGGTCCAGATTTAATTGTTTACAGGACCCACTGGTATAGTTGGAATATTCCTGACTCTGACCTTAAACAATCAAGTAACTTTAGCAACGTCATGATACTATCCTCCTGTCTTCCCTGTCACGTGATACATCGCTAACGTTTTAATTATTATTTATGTGACCCTTCAATACATTAATATTCCATAGATTTTTATAACCCAGTTTTATATTTTACATTTCATAGCACCCGGGTGTCTGGAGGGTCAGCAGTGTTCAGACTGTAGCAGGACGACGGGGCACTGTGAAACAAAATGCTCTGTGGGATATTTTGGCGTGAGATGCAAGTCAAATTGCAGCAATAGGTGCCTGAATAGTGTTTGTGAGACAACAAAGAGAGGAATTGGATTATGCACTGAAGGCTGTAAACTTGGTTATTATGGCTCAGATTGCAGAAGACCGTGTCAGCGTCAAGCGAACACATGTTCCGAGTGTCAGTCTGGGTGTGGCCATGGCTACTGCGTGTCCTCCTGTGTGTCTGACTGTGTGGACTCCTATTACGGCTCTGACTGTAAGAACTGCTCCAGCAGGTGCAAGACCTGCAACAGGATCACTGGTGCTTGTACAGAGTGTTACACTCCCTATACGGGCCCTGACTGTCAGTATTCAGGATTGTGTGAAACCGGGTGTATGGAGGGATGTGGACCTCAAGTTAATGGTAGTTTCTGTATCGAGGCTTGTGATGGAAACTGTCGTCCTTCATCAAACATGAACGATAAGACAAGGTGTCTGGCCCCCGGTGTAAATGCTTCAGTGCATTGTACATCTGAGTGTCACAACCAGAGTGGCGAGTGTCTCCATGGCTGTGTGGATGGCTGGTTTGGTCCACAGTGCTCCTCTCCATGTAGTGCAGGTTGTAGAGGTGGAGGGTGTGATGCTGCCGGTGCCTGTGTGGACGGGTGCTTCACTGGATATTCTGGCGAGTTTTGTAATGAAACCTGTGAGATGTGTCGTGGCGGTGTCTGTGATCAGATATCTGGCACGTGCATCACCGGATGTGCATGTGGAACTTCCTGTACTAGCCACTGTTCCAGGGAGTATTGCAAGGGAGAGATATGCAAAACAGGTAAATAATAAATAACGTTAAAAGCATTCATTTTCCATAATGATAAGAAATGTGAGCCAACGTTAGAGCCCGTTTTAGACTGTCATATTCATGTACTTATATATCAGTATCAAATAGTGATGACATCCGGTGTTTTTAGAAAAAGGTGAGCGTATCCTGCCCCAACGGCAGCACCTTCACAAACACATGCAAAGGCAAGTCAAATGTTAAAATGAAAAAAAACACACGGGAACATGTGGTCCAGGTCATCGGACATCATTGTGGTCCTAAGGCCTTGAATGGCGTAACCTTGATCAAACAACCATTGAGAAAGAGTCATATAACGCCCATTGCAATCTTCGTAGAAAACGCTAAATTGTACCTTAAAAGTGGTGAAATGTTGACACTAAGGGCAAGAGTTGTTTCTTTAAATCTTTTTCCATAGATCTAAATTTGAACCAAATGAGGCATTTCGGTGGGTTTTTTGGTAGTTCAGGTGGATAAATCGGTGGAAGGTAATTGGCACTTTGCTGGTTATTAATAATATCAGATCTTCCATATACTTAAAGTTAAAGTTTGACGTTTTGCCTCAAATTCCCTTGTTTTATAGTTTGCCAATTCGAGCAGAGTTTCCGATTCATTGGCAAAGAAACAAATCAGAGGTGGTGAGGGGAAATGGGGTTTAACGTCGCTTCCAAGATTATTGCACTTATATAGCGACGTGAATGTACGTATGTGTGTTTGTGTGGCTGCTTGTACTAGTCCGGACTGATGCCGATTTATAGTGCTAGCCCACTGAGATACCATGCCGCAGGTTAACATGAATACCCCACTCAGACACAGTATACTGACTCCGAGCCGACCAGTCCTTGTTTTAACCCCCTAATCCCGAGCGCCAGACAGGGTAACAACAAGTACCATCTTTTAACGTCTTTTGGTATGACGCGGCCGGGGATCGAACCCCGGACCTTCCGCTCTCCGTGCGGACGCTCTATCACTTGACCACGGAGGCGGTCAAACAAATCAGAAAAGTGGGGGGGGGCACAACTGATGCCCATGAGGATGCCTACTTCCTGCCCTATCCCCAAATAGATGTGATTTCACACATTATTTTCTCAGTACGCTCCAGATGACATTTGCTTTCAATATGTTGCCGAATTAACAATTAAGGAGATATAACTGTATCTTTGGTCAGCACGTCCAGCGGAAATTGCCCCATAGATTAATGAAAGTATCTCACCTCATTTCATGTCAGAATCACCTATCACCTGTTGTTATTTCTCCTATAACTCAAGGATATATCAGTACTTATTTCTTTCCCCAGAAACATCAAATGTTTTCAGCATAGGAATATCAACAGGGAGTGTATTCTTTTTCTTGGCTGTCCTGGTGTCAAACTACATCTGTTACCGCAAAGGACAGACCAACCAAAGGTGAGTTTAGGGTGGTGGTGATGTGAAATTGGGTTTAACGTTTACGGGTTTACATGGCAACGAACATGCACATGTGTGTGCGTGAGTGTGGCTGCTTGTACTCGTTCTCACTAATGCCCATTTAATAGTGCTAGTCAAGTGGGATACCTTTCAGAATGAATACCCAACTCAGACATAATATACCCTCACAGAGCCGATGAGTGTTGTATCTCATTAATGCTGAGCGCCAGGCTGGGTAACAATAAGTACCCCTTTTAACGATTTTTGGTATGACGCAGCCGGAGATCGGAGGCGGTCACGTAATTTTGGAGGATACTGCACGGTCTGAATCCAGTGAGCTTGTTACCTGTAGACAATATTTGTTAACTGTAGATAATTGCATTTGAAACAGTTGCATCAAAAGTTTGTTCCACAATTTTACACACATGATCATGTGATGTTCTTTTTCAGAAAAAACACAGACCATAGGGAAGCAATTACAGACAGTGATATCACTCGTCGCCGACATCAACATCGTGAAACACCCAGCAGGTCGCGGAACTCTGACTACAGTGAAATTAACGAGGGAGATATGGGCCCAGTCATAGTGTTTCTCTAGTTATTCCCGTCATCATGTACCTCTAGTTGTTCCCTTCATAGTGTGCCTCGTGCCGTTCCATTCATAGTGTGCATCTAGATGTCTCCGTCGTGGTGCTCCTTTAGTTGCTCGCGTCATAGTATGCCTCTAGTTGTTCCCATCATAGTCTGCCTCTAGTTGTTCCCGTCATAGAGTTTCTCTTCCTGTTCCCGTCATAGTGTACATCTAGATGACCCCGTCATAGTCTTCCTTTAGTGGTCCCAATCATTTTCTGCCTCTAGATGTTAACGTCATGGTAGTTCTCCAGATGTTCACGTCATAGTGTGCATCTAGATGTTCCCGTCATAGTGTTCCTCTAGTTGTTCACGTGAGAGTGTGCATCTAAATGTTCCCGTCATAGTGCGCCTCTAGTTGTTCACGTCATAGTGTGCCTCTAGACGTTCACGAAGTTGTAGTTGTCTAGTTATTCACGTCATAGTGTATGTGCTTCTTCCTGTTACCGTCAAAGTGTGCATCTAGATGTCCCCGTTATAGTGTTCCTTTAGTTCCTCACGTCTATGTGTGCCTCCAGTTGTTCCCGTCATAGTGTACCTCTAAATGTTCATGTCATAGTAGTTCTCTAGATGTTCTCGTCATATTGTGCCTCTAGTTGTTCCCGTCATAGTGTGCCTCTAGATGTTCCCATCATAGTGTTCCTCTAGATGTTTACGTCATGGTAGAACTCTAGATGTTCCCGTCATAGTGTTCCATTAGGTGTTCCTGTCATAGTGTGCCTCTAGATGTTCACGTCATGGTGTTCTTCTAGTTGTTCCAGTTATAGTGTTCCTCTAGGTGTTCACGTCATGCTGTTCCTCTAGATTTTCCCGATACACTGTGCCTCTAGATGTTCCCGTTGTGGTGTTTCTCTAGTTGTTCCCGTCAAAGAGTTCCTCTTCCTGTTCCCGTCCTAGTGTGCATCTAGATGTCACCGTCATAGAGTTTCTTTACTTGTCCCCATCATTTTCTGCCTCTAGATGTTCACGTCACGGTAGTTCACTAGATGTTCCCCTCAGTGTGTTCCTCTAGATATTCCCGTCATAGTGTGCCTGTAGATGTTCCCGTCATAGTGTTCCTCTAGATGTTCCCGTCATAGTGTGCCTCAGTTGTTCCCGTCATAGTATGCCTCTAGATGTTCCCGTCATAGTGTTCCTCTAGATGTTCCCGTCACAGTGTGCCTCAGTTGTTCCCGTCATAGTATGCCTCTAGATGTTCACGTCGTGGTAGTTCTCTAGTTATTCACGTCATAGTGTACCCGTAGTTGTTCCCGTCATAATTGCTTCTTCATATTACGGTCATAGTGTCCATCTAGTTGTTCCCGTCATAGTGTGCCTCGTGCCGTTCCCGTGATAGTGTTCCTCTAGTTGTTCCAGTTATAGTGTTCCTCTGGGTGTTCCAGTCTACTGTTCCTCTAGATGTTCCCGTCACACTGTGCTTCTAGATGTTCCCGTTGTGCTGTGCCTCTAGTTATTCACGTCACAGTGTACATCCAGTTGCTTCCGTCTTGGTGTACCTCTAGATTTTCCCGTCATGGTGTTCCTCTTCCTGTTCCCGTCATAGTGTGCATCTAGATGTTCCCGTTATAGTGTGCCTCAAGATGTTTACGTCATAGTGTCCCTCCAAGTATTCCAGTCATTGTGTACCTATAGATCTTCCCGTCATAGTGTTCCTCTTGTTATTTCTGTCATAGTGTTCCTCTAGTTGTTCCCGTCATAGTGTGCCTCGTGCCGTTACCTTCATAGTGTGCAACTAGATGCCCCGGTCATAGTGTGCCTCTAGTTGTTCACGTCATGGTGTTTCTCAAGTTGTTCCCGTCAGAATGTTCGTCTAGTTGTTTCCGTCATAGTGTGTCTCAAGATGTTCCCGTTTTGGTGTTGCTCTGGTTGTTCCCGTCATAGTGTGCCCCGAGATGTTCCAGTCAGAATGTTCCTCCAGATCTTCACATCATAGTGTGACTCTGGTTGTTCACGTCATAGTATGCCTCCCGATGTTCCCGTCATAGTGTGCCTCCAGATGTTCCCGTCATAGTGTGCCTATATATAGATGTTCACGTCATAGTGTGCCTCAGTTGTTCCCGTCATGGTGTTCCCCTAGTTATTCACGTCATAGTGTACCCGTAGTTGTTCACGTCATAATGTGTTTCTTCATGTAACCGTCATAGTGTCCATCTAAATGTCCCCGTTATTATGCTCCTTTAGTTCATCACGTCATAGTGTGCCTCTAGTTGTTCCCGTCATAGTGTGCCTCCAGATGTTCCCGTAATACTGTTCGACTAGTTGTTCACGTCATAGTATGCCTCTAGATGTTCCCATTGTGGTGTTTCTCTAGTTGTTCCCGTCATAGTGTGCCCCTAGATGTTCCAGTCAGAATGTTCCTCCAGATCTTCACATCATAGTGTGCCTCTGGTTGTTCACGTCATAGTATGCTTCTAGATGTTCCCGTCATTGTGTGCCTATAGATGTTCCCGTCATAGTCTGCTTCTAGATATTCACGTCATGGCGTTCCTCTAGTTGTTTCCCTCAAATTGTTCCTCTTCCTGTTCCCGTCATAGTGTACATCTAGATGACCCCGTCATAGTCTTCCTTTAGTTGTTCCCATGATTGTATGCCTCTAGATGTTCACGTCATAGTGTTCCTCTAGATGTTTCCGTCATAGTGTGCCTATAGATGTTCCCGTCAAAGTATTCCTCTAGGTGTTCCCATCATAGTGTGCCTCTAGATGTTCACATGATGGTGTTCCTCAAGTTGTTTCCGTCATAGTGTGTCTCCAGATGTTCCAGTCAGAATGTTCCCGATTTTCCCGTGATAGTGTTCCTCTACTTGTTCCAGTTACAGTGTTCCTCTGGGTGTTGAAGTCTACTGTTCCTCTAGTTGTTCCCGTCACACTGTGCCTCTAGATGTTCCCATTGTTGTGTTCCTCTAGTTGTTCCCGTCATAGTGTGCCCCTAGATGTTCCAGTCAGAATGTTCCTCCAGATCTTCACATCATAGTGTGACTCTGGTTGTTCACGTCATAGTATGCCTCTTGATGTTCCCGTCATAGTGTGCCTCTAGATGTTCACGTCATGGTGTTCCCCTAGTTATTCCCGTCATAGTGTAACAGTAGTTGTTCCCCTCATATTGTTCCT
The DNA here is from genome assembly GCF_023055435.1 of Haliotis rufescens. Taxonomy (NCBI): domain Eukaryota; kingdom Metazoa; phylum Mollusca; class Gastropoda; order Lepetellida; family Haliotidae; genus Haliotis; species Haliotis rufescens. Next base: position 61,291,613 of record NW_025964334.1, read on the forward strand.
CTTCCTGTTCCCGTCATAGTGTATATCTAGATGACCCCGTCATAGTGTTCCTTTAGTTGTTCCAATCATAGTATGCCTCTAGTTGTTCACGTCATAGTGTCCCTCTAGATGTTCCCGTCATAGTGTGCCTCGTGCCGTTCCCTTCATAGTGTGCATCTAGATGTTCCCGTCAGAGTGTGCCTCAAGATGTTCAAGTCTAGGTGTTCCTCTAGATGTTTCCGTCATAGTGTGCCTATAGATGTTCCCGTCAAAGTGTTCCTCTAGGTGTTCCCGTCATAGTGTGCCTCTAGATGTTCACATGATGGTGTTCCTCAAGTTGTTCCCGTCAAAGTGTTCCTCTAGTTTTACCCGTCATAGTGTGCCTCGTGCCGTTCCCTTCATAGTGTGCATCTAGATGTTCCCGTCAGAGTGTGCCTCTAGATGTTCACGTCTAGGTGTTCCCCTAGATGGTTCCGTCATAGTGTGCCTATAGATGTTCACATGATGCTGTTCCTCAAGTTGTTCCCGTCATTGTGTTCCTCTAGTTATTCCCGTCATAGTGTGCCTCGTGCTGTTCTCTTCATAGTGTGCATCTAGATGTTCCCGTCAGAGTGTGCCTCTAGATGTTCACGTAATGGTGTTCTTCTAGTTATTCCCGTCATAGTGTGCCTCTAGATGTTCACGTCATGGTGTTCCTCTAGTTATTCACGTCATAGTGTGCATCTACATGTTCCCGTCTTAGTGTGCCTCTTGTTGTTCCCGTCATAGTGTGCATATAGATGTTCCCGTCATTGTGTTCCTCTAGATGTTCCCGTCATTGTGTTCCTCTAGATGTTCCCGTCATAGTGTGACTATTGTTGTTCCCGTCATAGTGTGCCTCTAGATGTTCCCGTCATAGTGTGCCTCTAGATGTTCCCGTCATTGTGTTCCTCTAGATGTTCCCGTCAAAGTGCTCCTTGGGTTGCTCGCGTCATAGTGTGCCTCTAGTTGTTCCCATCATAGTCTGCCTCTAGATGTTCACGTCATGGTAGTTCTCTAGATGTTCACGTTATAGTGTGCCTCTAGTTGTTCACGTGAGTGTCTGCCTATAGATGTTCCCGTCATAGTGTTCCTCTAGATGTTCACGTCATGGTCGTACTCTAGTTGTTCCCGTGATAGTGTTCCTCTAGGTGTTCACGTCATGGTGTTCCTTTAGTTATATTGTTCCTGTACGTGTTCCAGTCATACTGTTCCCCTATATGTTCCAGTTATAGTGTGCCTCTAGATATTACCGATGTGCTCTTTCTCTAGTTGTTCCTGTCGTAATGTGCCCCTACATGTTCCCGTCATTATGATCCTCCAGATGTTCATGTCATAGTGTGCCTCTAGATGTTCACGTCATAGCGTTCCTCTTGACGTTGCCGTCATAGTGTGCCCATAGATGTTCGCGTTATAGTGTTCCTCTAGTTCCTCACGCTATAGCGTGCCTCTAGTTGTTCCCGTCACAGTGTGCAGGTAACACGTCCCATTTTAATTCTGGAAACCCAAAAGTCCAGAAACTCTACGGTCTTTGCCCAGTCTCGGTTAAAGGTATTTACAAAATTAAACATGCCGTTTTCATGGGAACATACCAAGGAAGACAAAATGAAAAAAAAATTGTTTAAAAACTCAATATTTAGACTATGTCGCCCATGGGCGAGAATATGTTCCTTTACTTAAAACTCATGATTTTGTTTCGCAAATACATTTAATGTATTCATTCAAGTATCGTAACACAAAATTTAACTCATTTTAACTTAATTCAACGATTTTATAGCGATATTGAAATATTTCGCCCATGGGCGAGAAAAAGGTTTGGCCCATGGGCGAGAATATGTTCCTATACTTAAAACTCATGATTTTGTTTCGCAAATACATTAAATGTATTTATTGAAGTATCATGACACAAAATTTCACTCATTTTAACTTAATTCAACTATTTTATTGCGATATTGAAATATTTCGCCCATGGGCGAGAAAAAGGTTTGACCCATGGGCAGGCCCATGGGCGAGAACATGTTCCTTTACTTAAAACTCATGATTTTGTTTCGCAAATACATTAAATGTATTTATTGAAGTATCATGACACAAAATTTAACTCATTTTAACTTAATTCAACTATTTTATAGCGATATTGAAATATTTCGCCCATGGGAGAGAAAATGGTTTGGCCCATGGGCGAGAACATGTTCCTTTACTTAAAACTCATGATTTTGTTTCGCAAATACATTAAATGTATTTATTGAAGTATCATGACACAAAATTTAACTCATTTTAACTTAATTCAACTATTTTATAGCGATATTGAAACATTTCGTCCATGGGCGAGAAAAAGGTTTGGCCCATGGGTAGGCCCATGGGCAGGCCCATGGGCGAGAATATGTTCCTTTACTTAAAACTCATGTTTTTGTTTCGCAAATACATTAAATGTATTTATTCAAGTATCATGACACAAAATTAAAACTAATTTTTACTTAATTCAACTATTTTACGGCGTTATTAAAATATTTCGCCCATGTTTTCGTCAGTCCCTTTCAAGCATCAACTAACTGTTTGCAAAGTATATTGTATCATGTGAAATATACTTTATATGATATCATTACATTAATATTTAAAAAGGGCATTTGGTTGGATGTTTCCTTTAGTTCTACAAATTTCACCTGTTTTACATATTGTAGCGATCTTTAATGAACCCGGTGTCACGAAATATATTCGCCCCCAGAATAAAGTCTCCCCCCGGCGAATTTATACCGGTACAGTTCCGCCCCTCTCGAAATAAACTCTCCCCCACCCTACGAAATAAAGTCTCCCCCCAGAATATTTCCTCCCCCGGTCGTTTTATAAATACTTGCCATGCAGTTCAATAGTTGATGTTATTTTGGGTTAGGTAATGTTGTAATCTATTTTTAGCCATTGATTCCATTACTTTGCATAAGTTTGAAGTTGAGATTTTGGTCGATATGAGTTAGCTTGATTAGCTGGTTTATTAGGTTTAGGGATTGGTATGACTAGGGCCTGTTTCCAGGGAGTAGGATATAGTTTTAGGTTGTTTTTTTTAATTATTTGTTCAGAAGTTAGGTCTAATCCTGGGGCTGTGCCCTTTTTCCTGTTTTGGATTACGTAGAGGAGCTCCTCCATTTTGTAGGGTTGGTTTATTTCTAGATTGTTATTGTTTGGTTCTTTTGTGGGTTTGTTTTTTGTTTTAAGTTTATCTTGGAATTTTTGGCTGAAGTTGGTGCTACTGCTAACGGCCGAAAAGTGGTTGGCGAGATTATTTGCTTTTTGGGCGGGGTTGGTTGAGTTGTTAATGTTAGTTTTTTATGTCGTTTTAAGCCTCTAATGGCGTGGATTTTGCGCCAGACCGTTCTGGCATCTGTACGGTTATTTATACATTCGCAGAATTTTTTCCAGTCTCTACTTTTGGCTATTTGGACTAGTTTTTGAACCTGGTGGTTTAGTTCGTGGGCTAAGTTTAGATGTGTGTAGTCACGTTTTGCTTTATTGAAGGCTGATTTACGTTTTCGTCTAGTCTGTTCTATTTCCTCATTCCACCATGGTACCGTGGGTTTGCCTGATGTTTTGAAGGGGATGGAGGTTTTGGCTGCCTTTATTATATATTAGTCTGTTAGGTTTTTACAATAGGTTTCTGGGTCATTATTTTCTATTTCGTTTAAGTTAGCTTCGTTGCAGATATCTTGGGATTGGTCCCAGTTAGCTTATTGTAATAGAATTTTGGTTCTTGGTTTTCTGTTTGGATTGGTACGTTTGTATTTACTATGGTTATGTTTATCGGGAAGTGGTCACTACCTAGCGGGACGTCGTGCACTTCCCATTGAGTACTTTGAGATAGATCTGCGGTGCATATGGTTAGGTCGATAGCCGACATTTTTTGGTTTATCTTATCGTAACTCGTGGGTTGGTTGTTATTTAGGAGTACTAGGTCGTTTGTTTCTATCCATTCGGAGATTAATTTGCCATGATTATCTATTTTATCATCTATGCTCCATGTAGGATGGTGAGCGTTAAGTTTCCTAGGAATATAGTAGATTTATCGCTTATTTGAAGTATTGTATATGGCGCAGCCGTAGTCTAGTTTTGATCTAATTAGTGTTGTATATAGTGAGAGGAGGGTGTCTTTGGAGGCTCCCCAGTTAGAGCCGGTGAGACATCTTAATGTGTTAAGGTCTTTGCTGCATCTAGTTTTTAGGTTTTGGACGTGAGCCTCCCAGGTGAGGTGTTGATCGAAAATAAGTCCTAAGAATTTGGTTTGTTTTTGGAATTTGATTGTTTGGTTGTTTAGCTGGAGGATTGGGTAGGCAGGTTTCATGTTTTTATGTTTGAATACAACTCCTGTTGTTTTATCTGAGTTAAGGGAGAAGCCCCATTTGTCTGCCCATTGTTGTATTTTATTTAGAGATTTTTGGATTAAGTTTTCTGCCATTTTAATGCTTTTAGTGCGGATCCATAGGGCTCCATCATCCGCGAATTTTGAAGTGTTTAGTTTAGGGGATAAGCCCTCGAATAGATCATTTATCATTATATTGAAGAGGGTTGGGCTGAGAATGCTGCCCTGGGGAGTGCCATTTTCTAGGGGACACTGGTCCGATAGCGTATGGTCTATACCCACGGTAATTTTGCGATTGTTTAGGAAATCTTGAATGAAGTTTATTATTTGGCCTTTTAGTCCTATTTTTTTTAGTTTTTGTATTAGCCCGTGGTGCCATACCATATCGAAAGCTTTAGAGAAGTCGAGGAATATGCCTATGGTGTATTGCTTGTTTAGCTGTCCTGTTTTTATATCCTGTTCTAGTCGGGCAAGGTTATCGAGAGTTGATCGGCCAGGAGTGAAGCCGCTTTGGTCGGGGTTTATGATGTTGTTTTGGTCTAGGTAGTGCTGTAGCCTATTTTTAGTCATAAGTTCCATTATTTTGCAGAGATTTGAGGTTCGCAGCAAATGTTCTAACCCTTTAGGTATTTGTACACGTATTATGTGTGATGGGCAGCAACTTGACATGCCCGTTGCCCACAACCGCCCTCCCTACATGAAAACACCTCGGCGTGACACGCCAGCCCCATTTTCTCAGGATGACACCAGCAGTGACACCCACATGAACTGACGGCTAGTCATCTACGGACACGTTGGAATAGTTCGTTTGAAAATGATTTTGTTGGTTTGTACTACATTCATAAATTAATATTACGTTTATAAGCTTACTTTTCAATAATGCAAGCCACAATAGCTATATTAAAAATCATAAAATTCAGTATTCAATTTAGAATATATCTTTCTGGCGTGTTTCTTTTGACTGAAAAACACTTTCATTCAGTCAGTTCGCCACGCGGTTTGGGGCCCGTTTTGGGAGGCGGTTGAAATGTAATACAAAACTCTGTATATATTCAAACGGCGCACCTCAAGTCAAACCGCTATGCAAGGTTTTTTCCAAGATATTAGGCCTTATTCTGTAAAATTACCCTTGGCTCGGGTAGAACCGCTGGGCTAACCACGCGGTTCAAGATAATCGAGCACTGTTCGATTTTTTTTTTCAGCCGAACGGTCCTAACCGCGCCAATGGAAATACTACATCGTCATCATAAATGAACTGTTTCGATTTGTCGCGGTTTTACCAAACGCTAGCCCCTAGCGGTTTGCAGTTGGTGAAACTGCGCCAAACCGCGCACTATGGAAACAAAGTCGCCGAACTTTTGAGCATACTTTTTGTATAGCATTTCAAAAGCCTGGGTTGTTTGCATTAAAATCAAAACAAAGGAATCTGTAATTAAAATGTGTAAGGTGAAAAAGCTTTTACATAAAAGAGCAAAATACATGGGGGAGAGTAAATATATAATTCTATATAACTTTTCTTGAATGGAGCACATTTGAAAAAAAAGATAATCCAAGAATATTCGATATTACCGTGTATAAAGAATTTATATCAGTCATATATTTCTAACTTAGATCACCCGTATGTAGCCCAGGTAAAGCATGCACATCGGGGAACATTGAAATGTTGGTACAGTTTATCGTGTCTTCTTGCTTTAGTATTACACATTGGCTTTTCATATTCCTCAAGGTTTGAATGTTTATTTGTTTAATAAAAAAATGTATTTTTTATTTGTTCTGGGTTATATATTTATCTAAATATACATTTAGTTACTTGTGTGTGTGTGGTTGTTTCCTTTTATTTGTTGATTTTGATTTTGATTGATTTTGCGGGGTATTTTTCTTTCTTTTCTTTGGGGGGGGGGGGGGGGGGGGGGGGCACTTTTCCTTTCGTTTTTCATAATATTATTTTTTTAAGTTGTATATAACGTATGAATCCCTTCTCAGATTACTTTATCTCATTTCTATATGACGTGCTATTTTACTTCTCTGTGTTTTTCTTGTTTTCTGTTCAGTATGAGGTTATACTGTATCATTTTTACTATTTTGATGGTTGTGGTCATCAGTTATGCAAATCAGTTTCGGTGTGTCTTTTTAACAAGGTGTTCTTCATTAAGATACACGGCCAGCCCGATTGTAACAATTACATGTACACTTTGCTTTGACGATGCCGGTTGATGTTATTCAATACAGGCTGGGGTGGGTTTTTTTAAAAATCTATTCTACATGCTTATCATTTCGGGAAGATGATACACATTTCTCTATATTTTGGGTTACTTTCCTTATCTAATTTCCGATTATCATTCTTAGTTTTACTTTTTCTCTTCGGCTGCGGTGATATCCATCCGAATCCAGGACCTTTGCTTAGTCCAGATTTAAAGATTATATATCTAAACGTACGCAGTCTTAAAGACAAAGTAGATTTTATCAGTGCTGAATTAGATAGTTATGATGTTGTATGTTTAACAGAAACCTGCTTGCACCATGATATTCTAGCCACTGATATTACACTGATACCATTTTCAAATCGTAGCCTGTATTAAGGAATATATTTTAGATCTTAAATCAGAGTATAACGGACAGCCTGAGCTGGAGGCGCGCGTGGATAAGTTGTTTTTTTTCGTAGTTAGTGGTAAAACCGAATGTTTGCGAGGATTAATAAGATTTCTGAATTCTGTTACAACAGTAACCGTACATGTATTTGTTACATTAAGTCATTTCATTCAAATTTGTTTGGTATGATTATGTCTTATAATTATTTTAGGATGGAAGATACAATTACCAAATAAAATATGCTGAAATATCAATTCATTATGACCATATTTCATAATCTATTTTTTAAAGTAACCCTCCTTACATTAAAGATAACTATTTAAAGAATATAGTACTGAAAGACATTGCAACAAACCGAATAATCAGAGGGGAGACTTTATACTGAGGGGGGGCGCGAAACATATCCGCCCGGGGAAGATTTTATTTCAGAACAGATTCTCCGGGGGAGAATCTGTACCGGTATAAACTCTCCGGGGGGAGAATTTGTACGGGGGAGAGTTTATACCGGGACACCGGCCTTACCTCTCAAAACGTTTTGACAGTTTATCATACAAATTCATGTGCGTGTACTCCAATTCATTGGAGTTATTTTCCACAACATTAAATTTTAGTTAGTTTCTATTTCTATTTATGTCCCGTTGATACATCACACTGGGCAATTACATCACACTAGGTATGCAATATACAGGTACGCGTGCGCGTATTTTAATGAAGAAAACTATTTGTCTTTTATTGCATAACGTTTGGCTGAATATCTTACATTCTAACGAAATCTCGAAATAATTATTTAATTACATGCGGTTTCGAACTGACCAGTGGGAATTATGTTTCAATGCGATTGAGGAAAACGTGAGTGAATATTGTGACACTAAAGCAACTTTTAACTGCATTGTCACTTTTGGTATGAAAATTGTAACAGCTCAGAAAAAACAACAGGCTTCTTATGATAATTCTCATTAGTACGTTGTATCTAATTACAGTGTCGGCCTTATTTACAGGTGATTCTACAATACCTGCTCTCGGTCAATTACGATCTACCACACCACGCGTGAATAAACAGTTATGCAGGTGTTGCTGTGGGCAAATACCTAGCCTGAAAATGTTTATTTTTTTTAGGATACATGTTTTACAAATGTTCGTTGATATGTGGATATATTAAGCACAAAGACAAAAAAATGTTTATGAAAGATGAATTAGTGCCTTGATATATTCATCGAGATGTGAATCATCGTTTAATCGGGTCATTCAATAAACGTATGTTTGGAGGAGATATAGAGGAGCCGCCCAATATACACAGTGTCGTCCGGTGAACTACCACCCCACCCTGTCCATTAGAGTTATGTAATCGGTACACAAATATATTTGATGCGGTGTCAGTGCGGAAGGAGTTTGAATTACGTCCGCCACTTGCCACAGAAATCCTCAAAGTATAGAAACAATAAACAAGGTCAATCCGTACTAATTACCTAGTGACGCACGTAACAACGACTGTCAATAGGGAAAATGGTGAAAACAAATTGAAAAAGATTTTAATAAAACATTATTGTACTTAATAACTCGCAAAAGCGGTGCCTAAAATTGTTTGACCGTGTTATGTGTGTTGTAAACTGACGAATAGCAAGTAATTGTCATGCTGTACGCATGGTTCCATATACAAATTCAGTTATACAACCGGTATCAAACTGAGAACTGAGATACCAAGTACAACCTGCATTCACACACGGAAGCAATATACGTGTGTGTATGCCCTCTCCTCTAAAAAATGTATCACTAAAGTATTTGCATTGTAATAAATATAGTAATGATAAAACTTGGTAATTTGGTAGGTCTCCGACAGATATGATTTTCAGTTTTTTTACACCTTTGATTGATACTGATTACGTACCTGTAGTCTAGTCACTGTCGCTAATGTATCTGCTTGTTAGAAATTTCAAATGTCTTGTTATAGCATTGTTCCTAAAATACGGCAGTTTCTTTTATCGGGTATAAATAGTTGATTCGTCTTGTCACGCAGTCATTTTTACTTGATCGAATGATTTCCACAAAAAAATTACGGCAGAGAGTTTTGTATTTTATTATATTTTTAGAAGATTTTAGAAGATGCTTACATCACTGTATCGCAGAACGTAAAACTGATAACATTCAAACATGTAATTAGTACACAGTTAATTGTTACATATAATTTCCTGCATATTCCTTTTTGAACAAAAAGCCTACATGTATACTGATATCGGTGTCCACTGTTAAAAGGGTATTAGTGCAGTCAGCCATGGTAAATGGAGAGACAATAATAAGGTGATTAATTATAGTCTGTTGCAGAATATGCGGTATAAGTGTAGTCATTGATACATATACACATTACACATATACAGATGAAATACACGATATGATGCAGTGCAAGAACAAATTAAGATACGGTTTCTATTAAAAATAATTATACGATTTTGGATTTAATTAGCATGTTTGAATTTTCAGGCCAACACGGCTGAGATACAGCATCGGCATACTCAACTGGAGTTGTTTTCTGCCGGTCGTAAGTTCATTGTTTGATTGAGCACACTCGTGTCGGGGTTGCGATATTTTCTTCTCTTTGTTGGCAGCCTGCCACCCGTCTGAATTTTGAGAAAGGTCTCAGCATGGGACTGTTAATTACTTCTTAATGATGTCTACAAGCTTACAAACTTGTAGATGTTGGGTGCGGTTAGGACCAAACTGAATTTCAGAACTCTGGCATGATATAATAATCAAGGATTTCGAAGGCAAAACCTTTTCTCGCCCATGGGCGAAATATTTCAAAAAATCTGTAAAATAGCTGAATTGAGTAAAATTGAGTTACATTATGTGCCATGAAAATAGTAAGAACACCTGCATGTATTTGCGAAACAAAAACATAAGTTTTAAGTAAAGAAAAAATATTCTCGCCCATGGGCCAAACCCTTTTCTCGCCCATGGGCGAAATATTTCAATATTGCTATAAAATCGTTGAATTAAGTTAAAATGAGTTAAATTTTGTGTCATGATACTTAAATAAATACATTTAATGTATTTGCGAAACAAAATCATGAGTTTTAAGTATAGGAACATATTCTCGCCCATGGGCCTGCCCATGGGCCAAACCTTTTTCTCGCCCATGGGCGAAATATTTCAATATCGCTATAAAATCGTTGAATTAAGTTAAAATGAGTTAAATTTTGTGTCATGATACTTCAATAATACATTTAATGTATTTGCGAAACAAAATCATGAGTTCTAAGTACAGGAACATATTCTGGCCCATGGGCCTACCCATGGGCCAGACTTCGCCCATGGGCAGGCCCATGGGCGACATAGTCTAAGTATTGTTTTTTTAAACATTTTTTTTTTCATTTTTTCTTCCTTGCTATGTTCCCATGAAAACGGCATGTGTAATTTTGTAAATACCTTTAACCGAGACTGGGCAAAGAGCGTAGAGTTTCTGGACTTTTGGGTTTCCAGAATTAAAATGGGACGTGTAGTTGTTCCCCTCATAGTGTGCATCTAGTTGCTCCCGTCATAGTTTGCCTCTAGAGGTTGACGTCACGGTGTCTCTCTAGATGTTCCCCTCATAGTGTGCATCTAGTTGCTCCCGTCATATTTTGCCTCTAGAGGTTGACGTCATGGTGTCCCTCTAGATGTTCCCCTCATAGTGTGTTTCTAGTTGTTCCCGTCATAGTGTGCATCTAGATGTTCCCGTCATGGTGTCCCTCTAGATGTTCCCCTCATAGTGTGCATCTAGTTGCTCCCGTCATAGTTTGCCTCTAGAGGTTGACGTCACGGTGTCCCTCTAGATGTTCCCCTCATAGTGTGCATCTAGTTGCTCCCGTCATAGTTTGCCCCTAGAGGTTGACGTCACGGTGTCCCTCTAGATGTTCCCCTCATAGTGTGCATCTAGTTGTTCCCGTCATAGTTTGCCTCTAGAGGTTGACGTCATGGTGTCCCTCTAGATGTTCCCCTCATAGTGTGCATCTAGTTGCTCCCGTCATAGTTTGCCCCTAGAGGTTGACGTCACGGTGTCCCTCTAGATGTTCCCCTCATAGTGTGCATCTAGTTGCTCCCGTCATAGTTTGCCTCTAGAGGTTGACGTCATGGTGTCCCTCTAGATGTTCCCCTCATAGTGTGTTTCTAGTTGTTCCCGTCATAGTGTGCATCTAGATGTTCCCGTCATGGTGTCCCTCTAGATGTTCCCCTCATAGTGTGCATCTAGTTGCTCCCGTCATAGTTTGCCTCTAGAGGTTGACGTCACGGTGTCCCTCTTGATGTTCCCCTCATAGTGTGCATCTAGTTGCTCCCGTCATAGTTTGCCTCTAGAGGTTGACGTCACGGTGTCCCTCTTGATGTTCCCCTCATAGTGTGCATCTAGTTGCTCCCGTCATAGTTTGCCTCTAGAGGTTGACGTCACGGTGTCCCTCTAGATGTTCCCCTCATAGTGTGCATCTAGTTGCTCCCGTCATAGTTTGCCTCTAGAGGTTGACGTCATGGTGTCCCTCTAGATGTTCCCCTCATAGTGTGCATCTAGTTGCTCCCGTCATAGTTTGCCTCTAGAGGTTGACGTCATGGTGTCCCTCTAGATGTTCCCCTCATAGTGTGTTTCTAGTTGTTCCCGTCATGGTGTGCATCTAGTTGCTTCCGTCATAGTTTGCCTCTAGAGGTTGACGTCATGGTGTCCCTCTAGATGTTCCCCTCATAGTGTGTTTCTACTTGTTCACGTCATAGTGTGCATCTAGATGTTCCCGTCACGGTGTCCCTCTAGATGTTCCCGTCACGGTGTCCTCTAGATGTTCCCCTCATAGTGTGTTTCTAGTTGTTCCCGTCATAGTGTGCATCTAGATGTTCCCGTCACGGTGTCCCTCTAGATGTTCCCTTCACGATGTCCCTCTAGTTGTTCCCGTCATAGTGTGCATCTAGATGTTGCCGTCTTAGCGTACATGTAGATGTTCCCGTCATAGTGTTCCTTTAGGTGTTGTGGTCATGGTGTTCCTCTAGTTGCTCACGTCTTAGTGTTCCTATAGTATACCCGTAATAGTGTGAATCTTGGTGTTCACGTCATTGTGTGTCTCTTGTTCTTCCCGTCATAGTGTTATCTAGCTGTTCCTGTGATAGATGTTACCGTTATAGAGTAAATCTTCGTGTCAACGCCATTGTGTGCCTCTAGTTGTTCATGTCATAGTGTTCATCTTGGTTTTCCAGTCATAGTCATGTTCCCAGCATTTTGTTTCTCTAGGTGTTCCAGTTATAGTGTTCCTCTAAGTGTTCCAGTCAAACTGTTCCCTTAGCTGTTCCAGTTTTATGTGCCTCTAGTTATGCTCTTCATAGTGTGCCTCTAGATTTTCCCTTCAACATAGTGTGCCTCTAGCTGTATCCGTCATAGTGTGTCCCTAAATGTTCCTGTCAGAGTGTTCCTCTAGTTGTTCACGTCATAGTATGCCGCCATAATGTGTCTCTAAATGTTCATGTCGTAGTGCGCCTTTAAATTCCCGTCTAGTGTTCATCTAGTTGTTCACGTCATATTGTGCCTCTAGATGTTCCCGTCATAGTGTTCGTCTAGGTATTCCCGTCATAGTGTTCCTCTTGTTGTTCCTGTCATGGTCTTGCTCCAGTTGATCACGTCATGGTGTTCATCTAGTTGTGCCTTTGATAGTGTTCCACTTGATGTTCCCGTCATAGTGTGCTTCTAGACGTTCCCGTCATAGTGTGCAACTAGCTGTTCCCGACATAGTGTGCCTCTAGATGTTCCCGTCATGGTGTTCGTCCAGATATTCCCGTCATAGTGTCCCTCTAGATGTTCCCTTTATAGTGTGCCTCTAGATGTTCACCTCATAGTGTCCTTTAAGTGTTCCCGACATAGTGTGCCTCTATATGTTCCCGTCATGGTGTACGTCTAGATCTTCCCGTCATAGTGTGCCTCTAGATGTTTTCGTCATAGTGTTCCTCCAGTTGTTCTCGTCATAGGGGTTCTCTAATTGTTTCCGTCATAATGTGCCTCTTCTTGTTCCCGTCAAAAGGCTCCATAAGTTGTTCCAGTCTTGGTGTTACTTCAGTTGATCACGGCATGGTGTTCATCTAGTTGTGGCCGTTATTGTGTACCTCGAGATGTTCCCGTCATAGTGAGACTCTACTTGTTCCCGTCATAGTGCTCCTCTACTTGTTCCTGTCATAGTGAGCCTCCAGTTGTTCCCGTAATAGTGTGCTACTAGCTGTTCCCGACATAGTGTGCCTCTAGATGTTCCGTCATGGTGTTCGTCCAGATATTCCTGTTATAGTGTGCCTCTAGTTCTTCTGGTGTGCCTCTACTTAAATTGTTCCCTCACAGCAATCCTTTAAGTGTTCCCGACATAGTGTGCCTCTATATGTTCCCGTCATGGTGTACGTCTAGATCTTCCCGTCATAATGTCCCTCTAGATGTTCCCTTTATAGTGTGCCTCTAGATGTTCACCTCATAGTGTTACACTTGTTGTTCCCGTCATAGTGTGCCTCGGCCCGAGGTCGATTTCCACTATGGGTACAATGTGTGAAGCCCATTTCTGATGTCTCCCGCCGTGATATTGCTGGACAATTGCAAAAAGCGGCGTAAAACAATACTCATTCTACCCGTGTTGTTCCTGTTATAATGTTCCTCTCGATGTTCCCGTCGTGGTGTTCCTCTTGGTTTTGCCGTCACAAAGCTTACCTAGGTGCATGTCTTTAAGGAAACTGATCAGAATCATCCCAGCTGATGTAAGGGAATATCGTGTTTTGCTGTTCATCTGTATATGTTTCTTCTGTTTTAACATATCTGTTGAGTCTGGAACAGATACTCCAGTGATCAACATCATGAGCATCAATCTACGCAGTTGGGATACAATGACAACCAACAAGGTCAGCGAACCTGACAACCCGACCCATTAATCGCCATTTACTACAAGCATGGGTTGCTGAAGACTAATTCTGACCCCGATCTTATCAGGGGCATTAAATATATGTCCCGATGTTGCAGAAGGCCAGTTTACAAATGCTCAATCAATTGGAAATACCACAGGGATATCTGTCCTGCTGTCATTAGATTTTTAGAAGTCGGTACACATCTATTACCTAGGTTCAGACATACAGTTTGATTAGCAGAACAGCTCCCTTCATTCAATATCATTCTGTCAATTTTGTTCATTGAAGACTCATAAAATGTAATGCAATCTATGTTTAATTAACAGACGACGATTATGTCATTGTCCAATGTATGTCATGTGAAGCATACAGCTGTCCTTGTCACCTCAATATATTGTTATGTGGTAGTGCGTTTTGTTATTTGAGTGTATCTTTGTTGCATTGTTTCTGATATTCGGTAGATGCTCCTTTCATAGTGTTGTTTGGACAGTAATCAGTCGTCAGGAAGTTACTTTATTTAGATACTAGTGCAGTGTATAAACTTCCGGCCGGTACATACCATACACTGATAGCATGTTATGCAAACTTCTTTCATGTTCTAGTACCGCTAGACAGGTTAGAGCATGGTACAGACACTTCCAGTAGCTTGTTAGGTTGTAAATAAGTGGACAATAGCGTGTTTACGTATCTCTCGCATCCTTCATGTGAGGATCACTCATCATCCCTGATTCCCTGCATAGCCCATCTCGGAAGCTTGACCACTGTCGTCGCTGGGTGAATATATATTATTGTCACCTACTGTTGCTATCACCAATGTGTTTTTGTGATACTGACCTGTGCCATCATATTATAACCGACATCGAATATTGTACTACTACTCTATTGTGTACTGCCATTTAATTCATGTGTAGTTATTTGTATTGATGTGTAAAGCTAGTTATTTTTTGTAATAAAGTTTTTGAGTGAATACCGCTTTTTGGTGGTTTGTTGGTTTCACACTAGGTTCTTATACGTACAGATATGGGGGTTAACATATTGTTTCAATTTGGAATTCAACAGCAGCAATATCTAGGTGGCAACGTCGTTGTCTGTACTATAACTGAAGCTTTTCACTTAATCCTGTCGTGTCGATTTTCTGTGCTCTTACTTATATTGCCATAAACACTGACTCTTACCAATAACTACAGTATATAACTGTGTACTATGATAAAATACGAGACATTGAGACATTAAGTGATTCTTTGTTGGGGGGGGGGGGGGGGGGGGGGGGGGTAAGGAACTTTCTCTCTCATCCTAAAGGTTCGATCAGACTTTGCCCGGGTGGTCAAAATCAACCCAACAACAGGCGGATGATGGTCATGTGGAGGCTGAAGGAGATACCTGGGCAGGGAAATAATTACCACATCCTGCCCAGGTGATTAGTTCCGACGAGAAGACATACATACCTTGGACTTGGCCTAATATGCCCTTGACACGTACCCTAAAAAAGCATCTGTGGGATGTCTTCTTGTCATCAATGACTACATTAGTGATCAACCTGTCTACTGGTGATATGTAACTAGATCAGGAAGTGGGTGCTGCTGACTTTCTATTCACGTTTCCTCATCTCTGTGAAAGGGATTTGTTATTACAGACATAGCAAGACCCAGAGCTTCTTTGGGGTTGTCTTGGTTCTCAGCTGGCGCCTCCACTTTCAGATCCCCTCCTCTATAGACTAGGATCCACATCTGCTAGAGTTTCTATGTAATATCAGACAAAAACGTATAACAAATTGTCTACGATCTTAAAATGCATCTGCAGTAATGATGCATCTAACACGACAACACTCAATGAAGGGACACCGGGAAAGGGTTCATATATGTTGCAAAGATAAAATAATATCAGTAAAATTAAATCAATGAAACAATACTCCTTCAATAACATAATGACACCTTTCCTCTTATATTTCTATTAATGACAAATAGCAAACACACTGAGTAGTGGGTGAATTACTGTCACCAGTGTAGTCTAACCTGTTAGTGAGTGAGTGAGTTGGGTTAAACGCAGCTTTTAACAGTATTCCAGTTACATCACGGCGTGTCAGCTTAATGTGGGAGGAAAGTCCGAAGTGATGCAGATCTCAGACGTTTACCGCTTCGATGAAACCCACGAGCACGAGTATGGTGCTGACAAAACTAGATAATAATCGGGGCGAACTGGGATTCGAACCCACAATCATAGGTTTCTGGCGTGCCTAAGGGACGCAACAGTCTAACCTGTTAGCTGATCAGCAATTATTGCAACAGACGAAGTTTGATTCAAGGATAGCAAGGATAGCCTGGACATCTATAACAAAATTGTTTAGTAATCAAAATGATTGCATCATTTGGCCAGTATGACCGTGTTCTTTGTAACATTTAAAGAATCCACATTTAAACTATATTGATAATTTCACAGTTCCAAAAAATGCAATCAACAGTTACTCCTTCCGTGTGACAAAGGTGACAAAGAGGTGAGTCAACATAACAAATCTTATTGTGAAATTGTCAAATTGGAAAGAAAGTTTGAATGACCCTGTACTGCAACCATTTTAAGTCTACACTTTCAGTGCATTTTTGCTCCAATCTATGCACACATGAAACTATGTTCTGTGATGATAACTGATGCTGCCCCGACATCACATCTGTCGGTCTGTAATAATGTTCGCCACGTCGACGACGATCACTTAGACGCCGTTCACTTAGACGTGTGTGCTTGTGTGTGCTACCCGTCTGAGATCCATGACGCAGTTTTGGTTGGTTGGTTTGTTGCTTAACGACGCACTCAGCAATATTCCAGCTATATGACGGCGGTCTGTAAATAATCGAGTCTGGACCAGACAATCCAGTGAGTGATATTATGAGCATCGATCCACGCAATTGGTATCGATGGCATTCTTCAACCAAGTCAGCGAGCCTGACCACCCGATCCCGTTAGTCGCCTTTTACGACAAGCATAGTCACCTTTTACGGCAAGCATGGGTTGCTGAAGACCTATTCTACCCCGGAATCTTCACTGGTCTTACCATGAATGTCCCACTAAGGCAAGGTATACTGACTCCGAGCCGACCAGTCACTGTTTTAGCCCCTTAACGCCGAACGACAGGCAGGGTAAGAACAACTGCTATCATTTAACTTCAAATTCCTTTAAAGTTCGACCAACATGCTTATATAACACAAACATTCAGATAAAGCACGTGCATATTCATGTTCTTTCCGCGAACCTGAGTGCGTTTGTGAGCAAAGTTCATTTCCTGAAAATATACATTTGAAAAAAAACAGTACCTGAGTATTTATCCAAAACGTTCCTCCGATACACACTGAAATCACGTGCACAGTGAAGTATTTGATCTACACACCAGACAATCCATGAACAGTTCTTCAATCCACCACTCTTCAGTTCACATTAAATCGTAAGGTTAATATTCATATGATTAGTAGTTATAATACACCCATATAATATTAGAATTATTGGGAACTATTACTTCACATAAAAAATGGTACGTTATAGTAGGTATTGTGACTGTATTACACTTATTATTTTCTGTGATTACAACAGTAAAATATGGAATTTGTTGGGTTTTTTGCTAATATTACGTAAACCATATAGTATGTGGATATTGTGCAGTCCGGCAAGCTAGCGTTTTATTGATCATAATTACATTATCATACGCACATTGATGGTCAATGCCTCACGCCTCCCATATCTTTAAAAAATTAATGAAACAATAAACTTATTGTTATGGCATACATACACTGTATCCTAATTCACAGACGAAGGCACGTGAATGACTCTGAATAAGTACATACAATGTAGGTAATGATCTGTCGACGTTTGTAGTTGCATACCACAAAAGATTATCAGTTTTCTACGGCTTTTCAAGGCTTTCACTGCTGTCCACTGCATGCCAGGGTGTTTACATAACATGTAAGCGAGGTCAACGGTTACCAAGGTGTGTTTTGTTGATTTCTTCTTTGATGAGTCGACACAGTTTGTGAATGGAAAGAACCAGAATGTACGGAGTCGTATTGTGAAAGCACTTAGTCTCTGGGTTGTACGCCACTGCCTGCTTGCCGCGTGTTGATAGTTCTGGCTGACGTACCTGAGCGTGACGAGAGGCTCAACTATCGCAGGTAAGGACGGTGAAAATTAACTTTGAGGCCTGTGCCTGAAATCTTTCGATCATGTTTTCAGATAATCATGGTTTGCTTACGTAAAGGGCTGAAATTCCATGTTTTTATTTAATGTGTTTCCTACTTCTTCTATTTTATTGTAGTCCGGTGTACAGTCATGCCTTTGCAATGTATTCAAGAATATTCCTAGAATCAATTTACAAATTATTGTCTATTGTCCTCAATATATGAACTACAGACAAAATGCCTTCCATAGGGAAACTAGCAATCGCTAATGCAATTATGCTAAGCACACGCATAAAAATGCCTCCGAGATAGTATCTAAATGGACAGGCAAAAAAGTGAATTTGGGCACGATAGAGTTGGGACGTCAATATTCCAAGTTGCCAAATGTTTAGCTAACAAAAAAATGTAAAGGGACAAGTACCGTCAAACCGTAATATTGCAATGAAACCCGGGCGTGGCAGCCCGAAAAAACGACACCTAGATAAGATGGTCACCTTGCAATAATTGCATGTAATTCACATCTGCACCTGTTATCGACAGAGAGAATTCCGTACAATAACAAAATAGTGAATTTCAACATCTACCCTTAAAAGTCAGCTCTATTATGTCGCTTGTGAAGGCGTCTTGTGAAGGGTGTGGTCACAATCTTACTATAGGCGCCGGAATTTTGGGTCGGCTGGGCAGGACCAGGGACGGGCTGTGCGCCAAAAGCGTTGCACCATCTTTACAGATGAAACAAGGTTTCGCTCGGGATTCACAGATGCCAGAAAACGATGTTGACGACGAATAAATGTCATGGCAACAATGTTTGACCATGATCGGTATGTGGGAGGAAGTGACCTGGTATGGGGCGGTATCACACATGTCAGGCGAACTGATTTGGTTAAGATGAATGGACATTTGACTTGCTAGCGAAATGTTGACCAACTTTCCGTCCTGTGGTTGTTCCATTTGCGAGAATGATCGGGAGATTCTTTAACTGGAAGATGACAACGCCACACCACCTCGTTATATCTGACGAGAAGGCATAGGGACATAAGTAAGTCAACTGAGACGTCCCCAAATAGAGCATCTGTGGGAGAGTGTATGCTAGAGACCCAGCACCTGCCAACGTGGCACTGCTTCAGGGTAGGCATTTGTCGATTAAATACCTTTTGTTTGTTGGTCTCACACTAAATTCTTTTACGTTGGTTGGTTTGTTGTTTAACGCCGTACTCGGCAATATTCCAGCTATATGACAGTGGTCTGTAAATGATCGAGTTTGGACCAGACAATCCAGTGATTAATATCATGAGCATCGATCCACGCAATTGCGATCGAGGACATGCATCAACCTGACGCGATCCCGTTAGTCGCCCTTTATGACAAGCATAGTCACATTTTACGGTTGGTTGTTTTGTTGTTTAACGCCGCACTCAGCAATATTCCAGCTATATGACGGCGGTCTGTAAATAATCGAGTCTGGACCAGACAATCCAGTGATTAATATCATGAGCATCGGTCCACGCAATTGGGATCGATGACATGCCTCAACCAAGTCAGCGAGCCTGATCACCCAATCCCGTTAGTCGCCTTTTACGACAAGCATAGTCGCCTTTTACCCTTTTACGGCAAGCGGGGGTTACTGAAGACCGATTCTACCCCGGAATCTTCACGGCTCAAAAAAATTCTTTTAGGTAAAGATTTCTAAGTTAATATATTGTTTCAATTTGGGAATATAGACGTAACAGAAATTGGAGACTCGTCCGTGAGCGAAATTTAATATATCACAAATTACTTGTCAAAAGTATAAGATACACATTCTTTTGTCTAGTATTGAGTTTAGCCAACAATCACTTTGGTGTTGAGTGTAGAGGAATTTCTCCGCCAGCCTTCAGCGGAACAAGTCTTTATGCTCAAATGGTCTGAACTAGTTGAACCAGCAAAATATGTCAAGAAAAATGTTTGATAACTTACCTAGTTGAGGAAGAAATTTTGGGTGATGATGTTTTGGCTTTGATTGAAGAAAAAACTGATGTTTTGGCTTTGAAGAAATTAAAATTTGAAAGTAAAATTCGGTTCAGAAAATTGGAAGCAGAAAAATAGAGAGAATATCAGTTTGAAGAAATTGAAACAGAGAAATATAAGTAACAATTGAGAATTGAAGCTGAGACAGAAGAAAGATAATTGAGATCGAAATCGCAGCCTTTTTGAGGTTCGGGTAATGATGAGTCAGTTGTACAGACCAGTCATCAACCTTCTACTCAACTTGGTTCTAAAATATTTCTGGATTTTCGTCAGTGCCTAATTGAAGATATTGCCACAAGCCAGTGCATATATTTTCTGAGCGTGGAAAGCTCACTTACAAAGATAGCCATACTTTCCCAAATGCTTTTGTGAATATCAAGTGACAACCTTTTTGTGGTTCGGCTAATGGGGAGTTAGTTGTAGGCCAGTCATCAAAGTATGTTGTTGTGAGAGAGGAGTACTTACCTTGTGTTATTGAAGGTTTTATGTCAGCTAAGCGTGACAGTTCCAATTACTGTCTTAAGGGATATTGGTGCTTCATCAAAATCTGATTCGGGATGGTATTTTACCAATTTCTGAGGAGTCCACAACTGTGACGTTCAGTTAGAGGTTTTATGTGGTTGTACCAGTGCACCTCTCCATTTTGTGAATTTGAATTCTGTGTGTCAGACTCTATTTGGCAGGGGGAAAGATATTTCGCTGATCCTGTTGTTTGTCTTGAGCACAGCACTTCGGAAAGTACTGGAAGTTGTTTGTTATTATCCCCCGCCCCAACGAAGTTGGCGGGGATATAGAAATGGGTTCCGTCCGTTTGTGCGTGCGAGGGTGCGTGTGTGAGTGTGTGCGTGTGTGCGTGCGTGTGTGCGTCCCGAAATCGTTTCCGGAGCATAACTCAGAAACCGTTAAATATTTCTCTACGAAACTTTTCATGTCTATCAGACTCATGCTGAACTGGTGCCTTTTGCTAATTAGGAATTTTAGAATTTTAGAATTTTTTACGTTTCCATGGCAACAAGTTTGACTTAGGTTCTATAAGGGTGCTGTTCGTTTCCGGAGCGTAACTCAAAAACCGTTCAATAATTTATCACAAAACTTTGCATGTTTACCAGACACATACTAAACTGTTGCCGTTTGCTATTTAGGAGTTTTATAAATTTTTATTTTTTACGTTTCCATGGCAACAATTTGGACTTAGGTTCTATAAGGGTGGTGCTCATTTCCGGGGCATAACTCAAAAACTGTTTAATATTTCCTTGTCAAACATTGCCTGTCTATATATAAAGCACATACTGAACTGGTGCCATTTGATATTAATGTTTATTAATGTTAAGAATTTCCATTGCAGGTATTTTGCAATGGCCTAAGAGAAATGTTGGGTCAGTTACCTGGTTTGGGAACATAACGTGTTAAAATGGCGGGGTATATAGATGACTTCGTCGACTATACGCTTGTTATTTCAAGAATAGTATTTTTATGAGGAAACAGAGGCACCAGCTGTTCCTGCTGATAATAAATGAAAGGTGTTCCATCAAATTGTTCTTCTAAAATTACATCGAAAGCAAGCTTAGAGTTTGGTAGATGAAACACTTTTGGCCGGTCATTTGGGTGTGAACAAAACTTAGGCAAAATTCTGTCCCAATTCTTTTGGCCTAATTTGCGGCATGATATATCTCAATATTGCAAAACATGCCATGTGTGTCACATGGTTGGCAAACCTAATCAGAAAATACCAACAGCACTTTTGAAACCCACTCCAGCTTTTGAAGAACCTTTCAGCCAGGTCATCATTGATTGGGTTGGACCCTTGCCTAAAACTAAGTCAGGAAATCAGTACATGCTTAAATAGTATCATGGTGCTTCCACAAGGTTTCCAGAAGGCTATTTCTTTATGGAAAATTTCAGCTCAGGTTATTATCAAGGTATTGGTAAAGTTCTTCACCATTCTTGGTTTGCCTAAGACCATACAGTCAGATCAGGGCTCTAATTTCATCTTCGTTTTTTTCCAAAACAAAACTGTCAAAACTCTCACAAGCTTGTGAAATTGCTTGGGATACCTTGAAGAAATCTCAGGACAAAATGAAAGTACACTATGACAAAAAGTCCAAAGAGAGACATTTCACTCCTGGCGATAAAATATTCATATTTTTGCCAATTACTGGTCAACCATTACGTGCTAGGTACCACTGTCTGTATGTTAAAGAAAAGTCATTGTTACTAACTATTTAGTACAAACATCAGACCGTCATCAGTATCATGAAAGAAATGACAATGTACCTACTCAGTGTTGCCACTGTTTCATCTGTGGATAGTGTGTCAGAGTGTGATACTAATGAACATTTTAGTCAAGTTTGACGGCATTGCTGACTATGCTAAACCTAAGATAAACACTTCTGAAGTTTTATGCTTAGTTGAGTCTTTTGTCATTTGTGGATATACCTGGCCATACAGATTTAGTGTGTCATGATGTAGATGTAGGTGACAACACCCCCAATCCAATCAAGCCTGAAGCTCTGAAGAAGGAGATTCAATACATGCTGGACAGTGACATTATTGAACCAAGTCATAGTGAATGGAGTTCACCTTGCATTGCACACTTGTGCTGAAGCCTGATGGTAGTTACATACGTTGTACTGACATGAAACGTGTGAACACTGTTTCCAAAACTGACTCTTATCCAATACCAAGAAGCAATGACTGCATCGACATAATCGGTAATCAGCAAGTTTGACATAATGAACGGGAATTGGCAGATTCCACTGGCTAAGCATGCCAAGCAGATATGAACTTTTTGACTCAAGATGGACTTTACAATATAAAGTGATGCCATATGGGCTCAAAAACGCTCCAGCCACCTTCATGCGTCTCATCAATGACATTACAGCCAATCTTGAGGGTGTCGAAGCCTAGCTTGACGATGTCATCAATCATTCAATGGAGTGGCACACACACGTGAAGAGGAGAGACTCATTGAAGCTAAACTAACTGTAAATTAAGTGAAAAATTTATTTGCACAGGCGTATTTGTACAGGCATGTACACTTTTAAGGTCATTTCATAGGTCAAGGTCAGGTAATGGCCCATACAAGTTATTAACAAAATTCCAAGTTCCACTAAACAAAAGGAACTCATGAGATTTCTGACTGCATTTGAGAGAATTAAATGAAAGCGAATTTCAATAATATTCATGTTCTCAAAGCCCCGAAAATATTTCAAATTGGCAGCAGATGTTAGTGCACGAGTCTTTGGAGCTGGGGCTGTCATGTTGCAGGAAGATGCATCAGACTTTGATCATCCTGTTTGTTATTATTAAAAACAATTGACAAACATCAGAGAAATTATTCCAACAATTTGAAGTGTACTTGAGTCCTACTTTATTTCCTATTCAAGTGTACACTGATCGCAATCCACTGACTTTTCTTCATAAAATTAACGTGTAATTGCTCTGCTGTAATTTGTATTGATTACGAAACCTAGTAAAGCTTTGTATACATCTGTTGATTGTATACCATTTGTTGATTATAAGTTTATTTCACACTAAATTTTATTACGTACAGACTTCAGCGTAAAAGTATTTTTTTCAGTTTAGGTATTGACACGTAACAACACAGGGAAGTGTTTCATAAAATGTACTCTTGTTGCTCAGTGTACGGCGTTTGGAAGTCAAACATAACGACCATTGGTGCACTTTCTCCGACATGTTCGTCCCACGGGGACGCCATAACACGGCCAAGGCCGTCGATTCACGTCGGTTGCAGTATCATGCAGCACAACTTCTTGGTAAACACTTTGTTTCATGTATTGTAGTTGTTTCAGCCTGAGAAGTGGAGTGACGTCCCTTGAGTTAAATAAACAAGTGAACTGACTGAGAGATAACAAGTACAAAAACTGCAGTTGCAAAAAAACAAATCGATTGGGGGTTTGTACAGTGGGGATATCTTTGGAACTTTATCATGCCAGAGTTGGAACTTTCTCACAGACACGGAAGGACAGTGCTCGGAAACTGAGGACCTTGATGTTCGTACATTGTTGTGTGATTATGTGTATCAGACTCCTGTTGCTCGTGTCATTTCCGATAGCTGTAGCTTGAGATGTTGAGACGAAACCAGGCCCGAGTACCACAATGAGAGAGCTGAAACGAGAACTAGATGATTTGAAATCTGTTGTAAATCAGTTATAAGATACACACTATCTAAAATCTGATCATTAAAACATAAAACAATAATTGGATAGTTTGGAGAACATCAGCCGTAGGGATTACCTAAGGATCAAGGGTATCACAGAAAAGGAAAAATCACACTGAAACATGGTCTGAATGTGAAAATACAGTCAGAAAGGAAATAAGTGAGAGTTAAGGAATGGACATTGCTGAGGGCAGCATATTACCCATTAAGAGAGCTCGCAGAATAAGACAGGAGAAAAAGGGGAAGAAACGACCAACTGTTGTTTGATTCTCGAGCTGGAAAACAAAGTGCTATCAGTAGCACGTGATAAGGCAAGAGAGGACAGAAAAGAGAAATGAACAGAGTGAAGTTTGTGTGACTTTAGTCTTGAGGTTAGATAGTAAGTAGAGTTGTGACGATTAATCAATATGTTTTCGAATCACGATCTCTAGGTATCCGATACGATATATTGATATGGTATCTATGTATCGATACAATAACGATGCATTTCATTGAATAAATTAATCTGTTCTGAAACAAACTATTTACTCGTAATACAACCGGAAACGCTGTCTCGTGGACGCCGCCATGTTTGAGGTTGCTATGCAACGTTTAATCTCGTCTAGTCTCGCTAGTTAGCATGGCGGCTCTTGGCGAGGCATGCGATGTGTCAGATTTTATAAAGCCTCCGGCATCGTTTAAAAGTGCTGTGTGGAAGCATTTCCTTCTGTCGAGAGACAAAACAAAGGTGTCGTGCACTATTTGCAATACCATTTCAACATATAATGGCAACACAACGAATGTGGCAGCCCATTTGAAGAGACGCCACGCGAGTAAAGATCATATTATATGGTATTAACACTTTTGACTGAATGAATATTAGTGCATTGGTCATTTTAACTCATTCAAGTCTTTTATTCTGCAAGAATTCCTTCATAAACAGGTATGGTGCTAATTATTATCGTACCTTTCTGACTGTACCAAGTCCCAATTGAGATTGATATTTGATATTATTTTTTTTAAAATTTTGACTGAGTGAACTTTTGCAATTTTTACTGAATATTCCTGGTAACAGTATTGTCAGTTGTGACACTTTGAGTGTTCTAAAGTTCAAGTTGTGTAAACTGAGGGTATGAAAATTGAGTTTCAGTCCCCCCACAAGTCCATTCCAAACTGTTCAATATAAGCTTGATTATGTTTCTCGCTCAGGGACAAGCAAACTCATGATCAGCATAAATAGAAAATATGCTGATTTCAATGTGATGAAAATTATTTGTGTTTTACCCAATCAGGGTTTAATGGCCAAGAAATATTTATTTTCATATGTGTGCCAAATTACTCTGTGTGCCAAATTGATTTTTATTTTGTATTTTCATAATTGAAAGTTTCAAATAAAAAGTTTTTGAGATCTTTCTTTCATCTAACTTCTTGAATTTAAGAACAAAATTACATGGATTACACAAAATAAAACTTCAGAATTTAGTTTAAAGATTATATTTTCTTAAAAACAGGCATCTCAGCAGTAAATTGTGTATCGTGATACATATCGAATCGAATCAAATCGTAAGGCAAATATCGCGACACGAATCGTATCGGTTTAAATGTGTATCGTCACCTCTAATAGTAAGGAGAAAGCAGGGTAGATCTAATGATAGAGTACATAGAAAAGAACCCTAGTTCGAGAGTTTTCGCTTTGACAAACTATTGTTGCTGATAATGAACATGAGTGAACAGAAAAATAGATAAAATAGCAAGTAGGCATCCGCAATTAATGTGCTCCGTGTGATATCATGGAACATTTGTGGATTGAAAAAGAACTTATGTATATAACTAGTGCACACTCTACGGGAATATGATGTCATAATTTAACTGGCTCTCTGGTCAAGTGATAAGAGCAAATTTTAGTGACATATTCAGCGATCATTGTTGCTTCTCACTGTCACATGTCACAAGAAAAGTAAATATGGCAGACATCCAGGAGGCATCTGTGTAAATATCAGAAACAGGTTGAAGCGTTGCATGCAGATGACATGATTAATGCAGCTGACACAGTGTACTGGCTTCAACATCAAATTGATCTCACGTTTTCAGTAAATACGAAATTAAGGTAAATAAAGGAAAGTAAAGAATTGTAGGGTTCATAAGAGGAGGAATTTTAAAGCTGTCAGAGAAATGGTATTTTAATGGATGTATGCTACAAACTGTTTCAAAGTACAAGTACCTCGGAGTGATCTTTACTACTACATTTTGCCTTTTAAAATTGATCTGCAAATATGGAATAGATGATGAAATTTCACTCTTTAACAAGATGCCGGTACCTATTTTAACCTATGTAGCTGACATATGGTGGATTTCAATATACAGAGAATAATGAGTTGGTTCATTTATACTTTTGTAGACAAATTATGAGTGTTGGAAGCAAAACTTGCAATGATGCAGTGTTGGGAGAGTTGGAACGTTTACTGCTGGCAGTGACTTTTATGAAAAAGCGCATCACATATTGAACAAAGTTGACAATGCGAGTCATAGGAAATGGGCTGGTGATATACGGAAATTATTATTTTCGTTAGGATTTGGATCAGCTAGGCTTGCTCAAGGTGTTGACTGTGTAAATACTTTTATCTCTGCTTTTCATCAACGACTCAAAGATGTGCGCCTCCAGTAATGGAAATTTGATATTCGTTATAATCATCAACTTGAAGTATACAGTTTACTTTAATTACATAAAATGTTCCTGATTTCAAGAGGCATTCACTATATTTAGATGTGGATGTAATAAATACACATAGAGACGGGCAGGTGGGAAAATATCTCAAGAGAATAGCGACTTTGTCGATATTGTCTTTCTACAGCAGATCTCTCCGTTGTGAAAGATGAAAAACATTTTCTGTTTGTTTGTTCAATGTACAGCTATTACAGCGAGCGCTATCTACAACCATCTAATATTTATTTATGTATCAATACTGTATTAAACATATGTAACAAAGAAAGGGAAGCTTGGTAAGTAAGAGCTTTTATATATATCAGTTTTATCCAAAGGAATAATTAGATGGAAAAATATTTTTTAATGTATTTACTGAGGATGAATTTGTTTTAAACTTATAAATAATGGGCTGAGAAGCCTTCATTCTGAATAAAATTAAATTCATTGATATTGAAATAACTGCAGTCTGCTAACATTAGTGGTGGACACAAAGTTACAACTTTTACAACACCTAAACTCATGATAACCAGTGACACCGAACGCTGACTGTTAGCTCAGCCCCACAATGCACTTGTATGTTTCGAGTCATGTGATTAAACTGATGGATATTCACAACTGAACGGATAATTAACTAGTTAAACGATAAACTATAGATTTTAGTTGTATTTTATTATGTTCAAATCGTACTTTGTCTCATACCGTAAGCCACCACCAAAAACCAAAACAAGGTAAATCTTAAATTCGGCATCTTAGAAAAGTAATAAAGTTTGCTCTAACCCTTTGCGTCCCTGTGCTTTAACTATAATAGGTCAGAGCATAACTATACTTTATTACACTATACATTTGGGTAGAGCAAACTTTATTTCTTAATTATGTTTTCGTTAAGATATTACTTTAAGAATTACATTTACTATTTTTTTCTTCCATTACAGATGGCCTGGTTCAGTGCATCTTATATGATCATCCCACTTTTGTTGTGTAAGTTTATTCGGATTCCTTATTAACTGACACTTAACGTTTATGGCATTTTACGTGGCATGTGAATCTGTAAGCACCAAACACTGAATGGCTATTCCCAGTAGAGGACAAAACAAGGTGTCATCATGTATGTTTAGTTTGAGGGGGAGAGAAGTCAGAGTAGAAGTTATTCACCATTAGTCATAGCATGATAAATATCACAATCAATTTGAGATTTTTCAACTGAAAATATAGATGGGCAATAGGGATAGAAATACTAAATTATGATAACTATATAGTCTCCAAGCTACTATTAGTGATTTATTGTTGGGCCACTAAAATGTTAAAAATTGTATATTTGTTTAGGATCATACTAAACATATATTTTAGCCTGTAAATAATCGAACCAGCGATTCATATTGGCTATATCTTTGAGGATCAGTGAATAAAAGTGCCTGATGTTGTTTTGGCTATTTCTGCATGTAGTGTGCATGTAGACGGTGTGTGGTATTCCATAGAGTCTAAAAATGAAACACAGTATGCTGAACCATCGTTGGGGCTCTCTTTTGGTTGTTATGATCACTGTTTATATTGTATTTTTGCTATGTTTCAGTATTTAATACTGAAGGTGCGAGAGATTGTGCTCCTGGCCAATACGGAGAATCATGTGACCAACCCTGCCCCCAACACTGTGCCCCGCAGTCTGGTTCAACTGTCGGGGACTGTGACAGGCATACTGGGGGATGTTACGAAGGATGTGTTCCTGGGTGGTATGGAGATCATTGTAATCAGTCGTGCAGCAGGAACTGCAAGGATAACGTGTGTAAAAGAGATAATGGACACTGTACTCTAGGCTGTAAAGAGAAAGACATCATTGGTGACTTTTGCACAAAAGGTAAGGTTTTGCAGAGACAAACATGCCAGTACATTGAGGGAGCAACTTTCTTCAATATATGAATAGCACCCAAGAACACATGTTATTACATTTTGCTCTCAGCAAGACGTAGCCGTTCTTGAACCAAGTAAAGTCGACACATTACTCTCATCTATTAACAGCAATACATTGGTGATTTCTGTTGTGATAGTGAGGTTGGAACAGTTCTTCACTCATTTTTGTCATTCAATATGTCGATGTCAATATGTCGGCTTTAGGGGTTGCTTATATAGTAATTTTGAAATTTTGAGATTTGGAAAAAATGACAAGAGTGGGTGGGGGACGAACTATGGGAGCTGTGTGTGTTGGGTGGTTGTTGGATTAGGTAGTTTGGGTTTTATTATTTTATTTGGGGTTTAAATGCAACTAATTAGTCCTGTTTTAATTAGGTATAAACCTAAGGCTTTGAATTTGTCTAATTTATTTGTGGATTTAGGATTGATTCTAGTGTAAGTCCGGTTTTAAGATTTAGGGTGGTCTGTAGTGTTGTTCGGTGTGTTTGGTAGTGTGTTCAGTGAATGAGTACGTGTTCTGGTGTTTCTTGATGTTTGCAATGTTGGCAGTTTCCTGTTGTGTGTCGATTAGCTATTTTACGGATATTATTTAGTTTGGTGTGGCCTGTTTGTAGTTTAGTAATTATTCTGTCGATTGTTTGGGATGGGTGTAGTTTTTTTTGGTTTATTTAGGTTTTTTTAGTACTTTCCCGATTTCGCTATTTAAGTTTTGGTATATATTTTGCCATTTTTTGTTGATTTTTTGTTTAGTGAGACTTTTGATTTCTGATTTTTAGCTGGGTAAGTTTAAGCTTATTTCTGGGAGTTTAAGGGATAATTTTGCTGCTTTATCTGCCTTTTCATTTTCAAAGATTCCTACGTGGGCAGGGGTCCAAATGAACTCTATTTGTTTACCTGCCCTAGTTAAGTTGTTTGAGCTATTGAGTATTTGATTTATTAGTGTTTTTATTTTTGAGGGCTTGTAGTCCACTGAGGGAGTCGGTTAGGATGAGGATTTTTTGTTGTTTTTTAGATTGCTGATTGTGTAGTTCTGAGACAACTAATAGGTCTCAAGATTAAGTATTCGGCTGGATGGCAGCTGCCATTAAATTACAAAACAGACA
Source organism: Haliotis rufescens (assembly GCF_023055435.1). Taxonomy (NCBI): domain Eukaryota; kingdom Metazoa; phylum Mollusca; class Gastropoda; order Lepetellida; family Haliotidae; genus Haliotis; species Haliotis rufescens. The sequence continues at coordinate 61,321,455 of NW_025964334.1, forward strand.
GTCGTCTAGACGGCTAACATGTAAGTGCGCCGACATGTGCCTAAGATAATAAAATGGACAATCTTTGGTAACATCTAATTTATTGTTGTCTCACGCCAGAGCTGTGAATAATTCTGTTCATTGAACAATTGGAATTCAGGAAGTTATCAATAATTGTTTTACTTAACATAAGATAAGATAAGTTGTTTACAACATAATATTATGATGTCAGGACGTACTACAGTCAAAACCATATATTTTAAAATCAATTTAATGACAGATTATGATTTCCAAGTCTCGATTAGCAAATCAATGAGGTATCAGTTTCACCAGATGTGCACAGACCGCCTATACTTATATATATTTTTTTCATAACTATTCTCCAGCTAAAGTCCTATCCTCTTATCAAAAAATCTGTGAGAGTGATTATCATTAACGAAACTCATTCTCGTCAAAGAATACAGAACAAATGAAGAATCAGATGCATACATTTATTGCCATGCTTCATTCATCACGAAGTAGATTTACATACATTTGTGAATAGCACTTAAACTGTGATAATGAATTTTACCATTGTCCATATTATATTATAAATATTAACCATAATATGGATTTCCGAATATATAAACGACTCCAACGTTGATATTTCAGATAAAGACAAAGTCAGCTGTCTTTTAACGTTCAGGGGAAAAGGGTTTGCTTTCACAATTGAACATTTGTTTTCACCAAAGGACAATCAAATCAAGCCAAAAACACGAAAAATACACATATATGGTTAGCGACCGTCATTATACAGCGAGGGGGAAAATTCGTCTGCTCTAACTGCCTTCACAAAAAACATTCCAGCCCTTAATTACTGAGGCAGCTGTGACGTAGTAGCATTACATTCGCTGCGTTTGCAGCATATAAGATGTGTAATCTGTGGAGTGACTAAAGTAATATTACGGCTGAAATCTTACTTGCATGATTGTTTTAATAGAAAACTTACGGTTTAAAAACACAATTGTTCTTATATAATGTTTTTAGGTTTGGTTTTAAATACAAGAGAAGATTTTTTATACATATAAAACTGGTCGAAAATACAGCTGAACAATAGAAAAATAAAAATAGGAGTTGTGAATAGTGACAAATTTTAATTACATCACCGTGTCAATAATTATTGATTGATTCCGTCAAACAACTGTCAAACCATTTATTGCCATGTACGTACATGTACACAGGTAGTCGGCGCTGTCGGAGGCTCCAGGTAAATAAACATCGTGGTTTTATGACGGGAGATCAGACGAACCGTGAACCAGGGGCATGCGACGTAATTACACCTAAAGGTGGTAGAACCAGGGTATTGTCTCCTGGACTGGCTAATTGACCGTACGTATAATTGGTAAATATATTCGTTTTGACACCCGTGTTTCATGCGCATCCCGGCTCATGAGCAGAATACAGACAAATGAGGCCCCGTGATCAATGGAGCGTGAACAACATGGATGCCGCCTTTCGGCCGTACCGAACAGTCAAGCTGCGATCTCGAAACTGAATCCAATTGCAAGCGGAGACAAGATTACTTCCCTTACCAAAACATGATCGTAGCTTAGAAATGTTCAAATCTATCTTCAGTAAATCATGAAATTAATGCGAGCATGACATTTATGCGAAAAATGCGATCGTCAGTCCCTCTGATTATTTTAATATGTTTCATTTCATCAAAAGTTACTCACTTATAAGGTTACAACGTTGGAAATTACAAACGATCGTTAACAAAATCAACAAAATGTATTCTCTCATCACTCAGCCTAACAGTGATATAACTGCAAATTAAACAATCAAGTACGCTAAAGTATTACACATGGTGGGTGGAGGACCAGGGGCACTTTGAGTTTGACAGCACTACAAAAAAAATCCATATATACAAGCTTGTATATCCTTTGGAAAGATGATATTTCCAAAGGATATACAAGATTGGAAAGATGATATATACAAAATATACAAGTTTGTATATATGACATATACAAAATATACAAATTTGTATATATGGTGTATCCAAATTTGTTTTGTTTGTATATATTGGTAAAGGGAGATAATTATTATGTATTTGTGTATAATTATGATATATGTGCAAATTGAAGTGTTTTAAGTTGAGCACTGTGTTTCTTTGTATATGTTGGTAAAGGAGGATAATTGCTATGTATTGCTCTATAAATGTTTTGTATGTGCAAAATAGTATCAGCAAGTTACAAAAAACTGATTTAGTGGCGGGTAACATTACTGGAAGGTTTAATTAGTACTCCACACTGTTAGCGGGAGTACATACTGTCCTTGCAATGATATTGACGGGTGGGCGGTTGAGGCGTCTGGTACTTTTCCTGGCGCGGTGCTTGGTATGTAAGTAGACTTTATGGTCAAATGCACAGAGGGGATTAGCTGTCGGGGGCGATTGCTTTGGCGGTAACTTCTGTATTGAAAGTGTTTGAGCTTGGATTTGTTTTACGGGGAGGCCGCGATGTGTTTTGTAACATGCTCTCGTGCACATATGCCAACAGAGTGGATTGCACAGAGGATGAAAACTATTTTATCACTACTTAAAAGTGTTGAATTTGGTTTGTTCTGAGCTGTCGGTTTCATTGTAGATATACATTGTTATAATGTGAAATCTCGGCGGAAACGCGGAAAATCGCGTTTTGTAAAACGGTAGTCCTTGGGGAAAATTGTATTATGAGCAACCGGATGCGTAAATAACGTGTGTAATATATTCCCGTATTATATTTTATAATACTTGTTCTTTAAATATTGTTATCAATGCGAGAACGAAGATTACCTTGAAAAAACACAACAGCATGCATATGTTCTAGCAAAAGGAAATTTGATATATATTCATTTGGCTTAATTTCTACTTTGGAAAACCTAGTTGGCGCTCTAAAAGCTTGACGCTGTATAATTTGGCACGCGCATGGTTGGGTGCAAACCATATGTACATCAATAATAATAGTAAAAATAATAATAATAATAATAATACATCATGATGGCAGTTTCAATGTAAAGATTAATTAAAGATATGGAAAATAAATCTTGATAACTGCTTTAATCTTTGATCTTCGGGAAAATAATAATGGAATTGGTTGAGTGACTAACGTATTCTACTTTAAAAGTGACAGGAACGTGATTTACATAATTAAAATATAGAATAATATACAAATTATAAGAGAGGGTTTGTGATTTATTTTGGGATGAAGTCAGTATTTAACTTGCGCTTTCCGACATTATGCGTATTTCGCACACGGTTAAGAAAAAAAATGCAATTCATTTATTTATAAAAAAGTACGAATGCATCAATCCTACATCACAGGACCATGTACATAATTTGTTGAATGTTATTTCGTGAATACACAAATTGCATAACACATTCCCTGAGGACAAACCCAAATTGCCCGTCCCTTTGTGACAGGTGTTAATTAGAGAATGTATTGCCACCATATTATGTCCCGGCACTTTTATGACATGTAATGAACCTAGTCAATCCCTGGGTCTGTAACAACAACATGGGTCTAATAAAATCAAAGTAACATAAATGTTACGTCATTCGAATTAAAAAAGAGACTGAAAAAATGTAACATGAATATAATTGCCCTTTTGAGGGTAATATAATTTTGGGAAAATATACGTTTTCTTGTATTTATGGACGACTTCACACAAGCTGAAAAATTAAACATATGTTTTTTAGCTATATTTACATACATGGCATTAACATGTAATAATAATATTGATCATGTTTGTTAATTTGTACATTTCGTTGTTATTGGTATCCTGAGTATGTTGTAATAATGCATGTGTTCTGATCTTATTTGACGTAGATTACATGAACTAGTAGAGTGACTTTCTTTCATCAGCGTGGAAGGATTACCCTCACATATACCCTTAATCCTTTGTCAAACAGAAAGAAGTCATATAGATATCATATCTAACTGGTACTAAAAGTTCACTATCAATCTCCTCTGATAACAAACTTACATTTAATATCCCCAAGCTACAATACCAAGCATGCTCATGGAGTAATTATGAGAAACCCGAATGATATCCTGTCTACGTGGTCACACCCGGTGATTGTTAAGACATTCAGACAATATGGCAGTCTGTATTCATTTCTTATATCCCAAAAGTCCCCACCAAGCTTCCTTTTATTAACATTGGGATGAGGGGAGATATACATATTGTATTAAATAATACATCAATACATCAAAACAGAACAAAAAAGATAGGTCAACAGTGCGGTTGATGGAAAGGGGTTTCCTAAGAAAAGTTATTTAACTCTTTAATACTTAATACGTGTCTCAAAGTATGTATTAAGTCTTACTACTAGTTATTATATATGTGCAAATCCACCCGAACGTCGGATGTACATGGCCGATTTCAAAATAGCTAAATTAGGCACTGTTCAAATTGTTTCCAATAAACCACTGATTAGAAACTCACTTAACCTTTAGAATAGAATCGTTTCTAAATATATTGTAGTTGGGGCATGTGTAAAAATTAATGCAGTGTACCATTGTGACAGCCACAAGAGCATGCATGATGTGTTATCTGAGATGTGTTTTTTAAGCCGATGGAAGTTTAAAGTGACAAAATCTGGTATCATGGCTTAACTGAATATAACATTGTCTAAGTTTAATAATCCTCTTTTTCCGGTGACTATTCCAATTATTAATGGTATCAGGTAGGAATGACTTGCATTCAGTTCTACAACGTATAGCCTGTGAATTGGTTAGATTTCTTTATATGTAATCACTAACAGCAAAGATGTTTTCCATCTTGTAAAAAGGTGTAATGGCTACGTTGGTCTCACTCTACATTTTCACGTGGCTTGTACCTCTTATTGGCCCACAAATAGTCCGTAATCAGTGAGTGGGCGAGGTAAAAATTAACGTCTCATCGGCATTATTTCAGCGTCCGTAATGAATTAATGTGTAGACATTCTAGGATTAATTCTTTTTCTTTGGTACAATTATCCAAAACATGGGAGCAAAATATTGGCAATATATATATGCTTGTTCATGACTTATGTAAAAGGGGTTATTTATCTGAGTGATTGAGTATGGTTCACGGCGGTGGACACCAGAAAGGTATTTAAGACAATTAATCATAGGGCTTACCTCGTTAACTCGCCAATATCATAATCTGACTGAAATATTAATACCAAAGTCCTTTCATTTTAAGATTAGGTTTTGCACTTGGGCACACTTTGACGTGATATTGAACAGTTTTCTTTTTCCCTGGATTAAGTTTTACTTGCATTCATTCATTTGGTAATTTTCTCCAAATTGGCATTAATATTTTATGCAGTAGTATTTGGAACTGTCCATTTTGGGAATAGGGTTGACCCCACCGCAAGCACAGTAAACAGAAATTCCAAGGTGAATAATATGTACTATAGTTTGTTGGCTCGACATGCAAGACTCCATAATTTTAGCTATAAATTCATAGTAATATTAAATTATTTTTTTTAATAAAGAATTCATTGATGTATTTGACATGAGACGTAGCGACACTCATGTATTTTATAATAATGTACAATTTCAATGCCTTAAATCTGTTGCATTAAACAAATTCTTTGATTTGATGTTGTCATATTGTGACTCAATTTGTGTCTAGTCTTCCAAATGTTCTATTGCGAATACATATAGTGTCAGCGCTCATGATCGCCATATCTATGAATGGATGAAAATATCATCATCAATAAACTTACCTGAGCTCAATATGTGTTCTGAAGACAAATCGCTGTAAAGCATCTTGCACGGCTTCGTTCACGTTCACCCTCTAATGTACGAAAGGAAAATCTGCAACTGTGCGTGTTCAATGTTCGTTTGCATTTTTGTGACAGGCGGTCGTTATTTTCATTAAGATTCCACAAATTCATAAATCACAACTGATGTAGCTGCCTTGGTTAACTGGAGTCAGGATATAACTAATTACAAACTCTGTTCTAATTATGCTAATCGAGGAAGTGCATTATACTGGATGACAAACTTAGTAATCCTTTCACACTAATCCTTGTTTACAATGAACGCATGTCAAATGACAAAAGGGCAATACATTAAGAACTTTCATGATCGTAACGTTGTTGCTCCTTATGTTTTAAATACAGGGACCACCGTCGCATTTTAGCTAGTTTTAGATCTGGATCGAAACAGGACGATTTACAACCCCCCCAAACCTTTTAGAAAATAGAATCTGCCCGCACTGTTTTAAAATTGTTCATAAAAGTTTGTCGAAAATGAATTTCACTTTATTAAATGTTATGTCCTTTATGATCTTAGAAGTATTTTACTTAGATAATGGTCATCTCTTTTGAATCACGTGACGCATTCATAAAATAACTTCCTCTGTAAGGTTCACACCCAATTGTCAGACATCCCATTTGGCAGGTGACCGAATCATCAGACAGACCAGTCAAGTGTGACCAGTGTATTCGCCTGGTCTAAACTACTAATTACTGTGCTGCTCTCGACTGTGGGCAGAGTAAGCTATTCACCTCTCGTTAAGTGATATAGATTAACCAGATTCCTCTACGCTGGGCAAACACTGGTCTATGTAGAATCATATCGTTATCTGGGACTACGGGTTGACGAGCATCTAGATATGTGAAACTGTGAAAGAGTTGTACAATTCTGCCAGCCATGCTTTGTCTTATTCTGTTGGGTGTATGTCTTATGATGTTTTTTATGAAACTGTATGAAAGTCTTGTTGAGCCGGTAATGTTCTATGGCTCTGGTATATGAGGATAAAACGTTAATCTAATCCACAATAGAGCCGGTAAATTATTTCTTGGTGTTAGTAACGGTACCTCCATGTATAGCCACTAATGGAGACATGGGTCTCTCCTCCCCGTTTGTTACATTACATGCTAATGTTTTTAGACTACCCCAAGATTTAATAACAGTACTTGTAACGCTTTGATGAAGAAAATGGTTACTATGTAAAAGTTCATGGAGTACTAAAGTTGTTAAAATTGCCTGTAATCTTAATATTTATGATGTTATGGATATTATGACTGCTCCAATGTCCCGAAAGAAGAAAATTGCCCATATTAAAAACGTTCTCGTAAACAAAGATGAACTGAGCTGGAGAACAAAGCTTTGGAACGATAAACATAACGTTAAGGGCAATACATTAAGAACTTTCATGATCGTAACGTTGTTGCTCCTTATGTTTTAAATACAGGGACCACCGTCGCATTTTAGCTAGTTTTAGATCTGGATCGAAACAGGACGATTTACAACCCCCCCAAACCTTTTAGAAAATAGAATCTGCCCGCACTGTTTTAAAATTGTTCATAAAAGTTTGTCGAAAATGAATTTCACTTTATTAAATGTTATGTCCTTTATGATCTTAGAAGTATTTTACTTAGATAATGGTCATCTCTTTTGAAACACGTGACGCATTCATAAAATAACTTCCTCTGTAAGGTTCACACCCAATTGTCAGACATCCCATTTGGCAGGTGACCGAATCATCAGACAGACCAGTCAAGTGTGACCAGTGTATTCGCCTGGTCTAAACTACTAATTACTGTGCTGCTCTCGACTGTGGGCAGAGTAAGCTATTCAAACTCGTTAAGTGATACAGATTAACCAGATTCCTCTACGCTGGGCAAACACTGGTCTATGTAGAATCATATCGTTATCTGGGACTACGGGTTGACGAGCATCTAGATATGTGAAACTGTGAAAGAGTTGTACAATTCTGCCAGCCATGCTTTGTCTTATTCTGTTGGGTGTATGTCTTATGATGTTTTTTATGAAACTGTATGAAAGTCTTGTTGAGCCGGTAATGTTCTATGGCCCTGGTATATGAGGATAAACCGTTAATCTAATCCACAATAGAGCCGGTAAATTATTTCTTGGTGTTAGTAACGGTACCTCCATGTATAGCCACTAATGGAGACATGGGTCTCTCCTCCCCGTTTGTTACATTACATGCTAATGTTTTTAGACTACCCCAAGATTTAATAACAGTACTTGTAACGCTTTGATGAAGAAAATGGTTACTATGTAAAAGTTCATGGAGTACTAAAGTTGTTAAAATTGCCTGTAATCTTAATATTTATGATGTTATGAATATTATGACTGCTCCAATGTCCCGAAAGAAGAAAATTGCCCATATCAAAAACGTTCTCGTAAACAAAGATGAACTGAGCTGGAGAACAGAGCTTTGGAACGATAAACATCAATGTTTAAAACTACTTTCAACTACTTGTTGCTGGCGTACGCATTTTATATTGATCAAACTGTTATTAAGATCTGTAAAACATAACGAAATACAAATTATTTCATAACATCATATAGTTGTCATAATGAAAATAGTATTAAAGCATTATTGTCACATGCAATAATTATACTGTTCGGTATCATTAGTAAACTTTGCAACCACATATTATGTGAAACATTCTATAAGAGGTGAGGAAATTGAATGAAGCAGTGGTAAAATCTAACCATATATACAAAATTGTATATTTTGGAAATACCAACTATACAAAATTGTATATTTTGGAAATATCAAATATACAAAATTGTATATTTTGTATATATGGGTATTTTTTCTTGTGCAGGTGTCATCAACTGGTTAAGTAACATCACGGTTTGTATATTCACGTTGATTGGACAGTCTAGACTGGCGCCAACTAATCATGACGGCGTCTTCAGAACAGAACATAACTTTATTTCTCCCAGGTTTAGGCTTACGTGGATAACGGAAAATTTAGTTTAAGTGATAGCACATTTGTAATTCAATCTAATATACTTTCCTTGATTGATTATATGGCTGCGGTCGTAGATCCGGATGTATCTAAATATATGAGTATATACAGCTTACAGCTCAGTATATACACAGGGTTTATTGTTATACTATTAGGATTAATAGATACAATTGAGTATTTATACCCTTGATCATTAAGTTAGTCACTACTTTCACATTTTGATTTGTATGATTTGGGTTATGATTAAATTGACAAAATAAGAAATCATTCCGTGTATATGTGTATTATATATTGTACCCCAATACGTAATTAAACTGTGTATAAATAAGGACACTAGGTTAATTACTGTAATTGATTATTTGATAAACATATTCACATTTAGTTGCGTGATATGTCACAGAGGTAAAGCTTATTCATAACAAATAATTGTCCCATTTATTTGGCTTCTATCTTTTATATGAAACAAATGCTATAACATGGGGTGATAAACTTCATTGGCAATAGACGTAGCATATAATTGTCCGGATGAACAGTCTACTCTGTTCAAGATATGTTTATTCATTTTGTCAGCATTTAAATCGTTGCATTCCTGGCTCAAGATTCATTTGACGAAATCTTGTTACCTGTTTTGAATTACCGTCAGATAGTTCAAGAACAATTATAAAATTTCCAGCCCTATGTGTTGCGCATAATTTCGAGATAATTCGAAGTTCATATTCTTGTACACTTGTACTTATCAAAATTTATTTATACCTAGTACTATAATGTACATATGTATATTAGTTCAAATTATAATAATGAGGCCCTCTATATTCTCGAAACGGTCTTTGTTCTACGACAACCGTAAGTCGGTATTGGAAAACAAAATATTTGTTTAATTGTTCAAAGTTCAAATTCAATGTCATATGATTATAGACAAGGAAGATAATAAATTAAATATAAAGAGTAGCCACTTTAAATGACAGAAATTCTTTTAGTTAAATTTGCTCATGATTTGGTCTTTTCATGGTACATAGTGCCAAAATACTCTTAATTATTTACTTTCATGTCATTACTAATCTCACATAAGGTCAAAAGTTGTACAACTTTTAACAGATATGATTATGACATGTTGTATCCAAACATTTCCAAACATTTCCAAACAAATCCAAACATTTCCAAACAAATCCAAACAAATCCAAGCTTGGAAATATGACCCTGCCAAATATTGGAATGGTCATATTTCCAATTGGAATGGTGGTATTTCCAAGTTTTGGATTTTTTGGAATGGATGATATTTTGTCCAGTGTTAACGGTAATTACAACCAATTTCATAACAGATAAACTATTTGCTGACTTACACGAAGTCCTCTGAAGAAAATCGTGCTTATTTCTACTGTAGTGATATGTAACTTGAATTGTTTATTCTCCTTTGAATGTGTCACGGAATCATCGTAACTTGTCATGTAAGAGCTCACCTTGGTCAACTTTATGTACCTCAGGATCTTGCTCCAGCCAAACTCTAGATCGGACTGTTTAATCATCCCTGGCCATGAATCACAATGTGTTTGAAACATTCATGATAATGACCTGTTTGTCTACAGATGATGGTGAAAATGTAGGTCTTGAGGTACAAATTTCAACAGATTGCTTGTCCAAAGCTTCCATTAATCAGTTGTGTATCCATAATCACATAGAAATATAAGTATACATTAGAGTGTGTGTTCTTCATTTTCTGACGTGAAAATGATCATCATCTGCAACCAACGAGTAATTGCAGAGAAGCTAAAGCTCGGAACTTGCAACATTACTTTCACTCAGAACATATTTTTGGTAATCACTCGTATCTTGTTGGTTGTTCGCTAATTATATCTTGACCATGTCCTAATCTTGATTTAACCTTTACAAAACTTTATTTACAGCCATTATTTAGCCCTCCAAATTTAATAATGTATTGACATTTGGTGTACAAGTAGAATGAATAGTTAGTAGTGAGGTGAACGTTTTTCATAATATTTTTTATTGTGATCTATATTTAACTATGGCGCTTTAGACTATACATTAAGAATAAAGCTGACATTTTAGCTTGTTCCAACTATTGATGACATTTGGATCTGTTGAGATCTTTAAATCCAATTTTCAATATGGCTGCCACGACAGCCACATTAAGACGACTTTTTGTAGCCAAAATCAACATAATTGTTTTTAATGCTAATTTAGTCTTGTCCTTGATTTCAGTATCAATTGGTGGTGTGATACAGTGTGTCCCTGGATACTATGAAGAATCATGTGACCAACCCTGCCCCAAACACTGTGCCCCGCAGTCTGGGTTAACTGTCACGGACTGTGACAGGCATACTGGGGGATGTTTTGAAGGATGTGTTCCTGGCTGGTATGGAGAGCATTGTAATCAGTCGTGCAGCAGGAACTGCATTAACAGCACCTGCAACCGAATCAACGGACACTGTACTGAAGGTTGTGAGGAGAAATACATTGGAGATTTCTGCATAGAAGGTGAGGAAAGAACAGATCTACACGGATACATTTTTGATACTCATTAATGTCATACTCGAAGGCGATGTGTGCTTTTCTAGTTGACAATTATGAACTTGGTTTCATCCTAGTCTGAGGAAGCCAAATATCGTCAGCGTGTTGTACAATATTTGCTTTCTAAGTGACACTAATATTTCTAAATATAACACTGTCGCCCCTTGAAACAACTTATTGTTCAGTATGTCAAGCGTGACATTTTTTAAAGCGAGGTCTGCATATTTGCCACGTCTTTCCTGAATCTTGTCAATCACATTAGTGTCAAAAAGGTAAAAAAGTCAAACATATAAATGATTGCATTGGATTTATCAGAAAGGACAAGATCAGGTTTGTTAGCCTATCTGGGCTGCGTGTAGAGGGGGCAAGGGCCCTGATCTGATGATGAGCCAATTAGCCTGAATATGCCAAGATCATCCAAACCATCTTTGCTCCATTTTGTATCAGTTTTAGTAGTAATACTACAACTGCGACTACTATCACTTCTACTACTACTACTACTACAACTACTACTACTACTACTACTACTTCTACTATTCCTATTACTACTACTACGACAACATTCGTCAGATGAAGAGATATAGTATTCCAATGCTGTACAGGTGCGTTGGCGAATGACCAACATCCAAATGTTGTGAATTTGGACTTTTGAATGAGTTTGATGTGGACATAGGACTTGGTCACCCATCGAAAAGAACTTGCAGATGAGTCTCCATTTAAAGAGGCATATTCGTAGTCCACCATCTATGTATAAGGAGGTCAAAGGTCATATTAAGCAGATGTTGGAGGCTAAAGCTATCCGTCATTCTGCAAGTCCATATGATTTGCCACTTTTTCTGTTGTTCTTTTTCGAATGTGACTCGAGTTTGCATTTCTTTATTGACTTTTCGAAATTTGAACAGTCGCACATTTCCAGATCCCTATGATCTACAAAGGATAGAATGCTCTAGATACATTATGGGCGGTAGGGTAGTATAGTGGTTAAAGCATTCTCTCGTCACGCCGAAGACCAGGGGATGAGTCCTGACATGGGTCCAATGTGAGAAGCCCATTTCTGGTGTCCCCCGCCGTGATATTGCTGGAATATTGCTAAAAGAGGTGTAAAACCATACTCACTCACTCACTCACTCACTCACTCACTCACTAGATGCATTACACGAGGTGACCTTTGAATTTATGAATGTAATGCAATTTCCACCAACTAATGTTCTTGCTATGGAGAGGTGTACCACCGACATTCGATTATGGCTTCCGTTTGAAATCAGACAGCTCGAGCTCTACGACAGGAAAAGTGAAAAAGTCGGATTACTATCCTCAATGATCTGGAATCAATGTCCTACGGATCGGGAAAGGTCCAGAGAGGTCGGCCAAGCACTCCCGACAGTATGGTGCGTCCCGTAACATTCGGGAAACTATGCTGATTTTGTCTAGACGTATTACAATCGTGACTATGTAGTTACATATTCTGCTGTATCGGATCAAAATCGTAACAATGTCCTGTGTTGTCTGGATGGTGTAAATTGTTCATTGCCGTTTCTGGTCATTTGAGTCCAGATCGCATCCAGATCCTGCCAAATGCGAACCGTCTTTGTCGGTTCACTGTCTAGTCACCGTCTGATCTCTGTCGGAGAATCGGGACGCTGTCGGACAGATTCGGTCGTTTTTTACCATGCAGAAGATACAAATTGGATAGGATTGATTACGGGAGAATCGGGACGAATTCTGCTGGAAACGGCTGAGTCGGGACGCTTCCTGAACAATATCTCATCATTTGTGAATTTCCAAAAACGAATCACAGGATCTTGATCAGAATTTTGACAAATTTGAATTGGGAATGGTCCTATAAAGGATGGCTTCAAAAATCCTGAATGTGTGAATGAGCCCTGAGACTGATGTTTAGAAAATTTTGATAATTTACCTGTTTGATGAAGAATTTGTTTACGATGATGCTTGAAGAAAAAAATTGATGTTTTGGCGTTGAAAAAATTAGAATTTGAAAAAGAAAAAAAGAAATTTGGCTTAAAGAAATGGAAGCAGAGAAAGAAAAGGAAAAATTGAGGTTGGAAGCTGAGAAGTTAAAATTAAAAGCACACAACGGGAGAGAGTTCAGATTAGGCAAATAGAAATTGAAGCTGATAAAGAAATTAAGCTGAGGCAAATTAATTTACAGAATGATCGCTCTCTCAGTGCTTCAACAAGTGATGGATCATTTGATATTTCGAAGCAGCTTAGACATGTTCTGCCCTTCGCTGAACGTGATGTTGAGAAGTTTTTCCAACATTTTGAAAAGGTGGCTCAAAGTTTGAAATGACCGCAAGATCAGTGGACCATGTATTTGCAAAGTGTGTTGAGGGGAAAGGCATAGGAAGTGCATGGGCGGATACAGCTTTTTTCAAAAGGGGGGGGGGGGGATGCACAATTAAGATCTATTTATTGTCTTTGTTGGTAATTCATACAGAAATAAAGTTTTTTTTCGAAATAAAAAGGGGAGGGTGCGCACCACAAACGAACACCACCCTTATAGAACCTAAATCCAACTTGTTACCATGGAAACGTAAAAATAAAAATTTCTAAAATTCCTAAGCAAAAGGCACAACTTCAGTATGTGACTGATAGATATGCCAAGTTTCGATCAAATACATTGAATTCTGCCCCGGAAAAGACGGACAGACTGACTGGCCGATCGCTATATCCCCCGCATTATATGCCGGGTGAATAAAAAGGGATGGTTCTGCTTTTGTTTGCAAGGAGAACATACTCTATCTGATAGGTGGTGTACTTCAAATAGGTCAATGTTAATTTTGATCATTCGAGGTAGTTGGTTTTCATGAAGGTTTTAAGCAGTAACTGTCAACGGACATTCGGACATACGTTGATGAGAAGAAAGTGGATGAGTTACAGAAGGCTGATACTTTGGCGGATGATTATTCGCTAAATCACAGGGTTAGTTTCAAGCAATTAGGGTTTACAGGCAGGGCTTAGCAGGTTATAAATTAAGAAAGGATAGTTCATCTCCTCCTCGATCTAGTTCTAACAAGTCTGGTTTTGGGTTTGTTGACAAAAGCCAAGTTTTTCTTCAGTTGGTTCTAGAAATACTTCTTGATTTCCGTCAGAGCCCACTTGAAGATATTGCTGCAAGCCAGGGCATTTTATTTCTGAGTGTTGAAAGTTTGCATGAAAAAAACATCATACTTTCCCAAATGCGTTTGTGAATATCAAGTCACAGCCTTCTTGTGGTTAGGCTGATGAGGAGTTAGTTGTAGGCCAGTCATCAAAGTATGTTGTTGTGAGAGAGGAGTACTTACCTTGTGTTAAACAAGGTTTTGTGTCGGCTCAAGGTAACAGTTCCAATGTTAAACTCATTACCCTTTTACGGGAGACCTCTGATTTTGGATGGTATTTTGCCACTTTCTGATGAGTCGTTAACGAACTGTGAGGTTTTGTTTGAGGGGTCATGTGGGATTACCATTGAACCTCTCCATTTTGTAAATTTGAAGACAGATTTGGTGTCTGGGTTGGTTAAGATTGGGGTTGTAGAAACTCTACCAGTTAAAGGTGTAGACTTGCTCATTGGGAAAATGTTTGGCTGATCCTGTTTGTATGCCTTGAGCCTAGGAAAGGAAAGAACTGAAAATCATGAAAAATAAGTTCAAGGTATATTTCATTCTTGTGTTGTTACTCGTGCTATGGCAAAGCAGGGTTCATCAAAGAATGATTCCAGTTATGATTTGGATGCCACTTTTATGGCTCATTCTCTTTACCCGTCTAAATTTTCAGGGGAGAGTAACCAGTTCTGGGTTGAGAGCCGTTAGTTATGTTACAGTGGGCAGACCCAAATTTCTTGCCACCAGGGCACTTTCTTTAGAACCTGACAAGTTTCCAGTTTGCTATTATTTCAAGGATAGCTTTTTTATGAGGAAATGGAGGCCACCAGATGTACCTTATAATAATGAATTGAAGGTTTTCTATCAAATGGTTCTCTAAATTCCATATCGAAAGCATGTTTTTAGTTTGGCATCTGAAACACTTTTGGCAGGTCATTTAGGTGTGACAAAAATTCTGTCCAATTTTGTGGGGTCTTATTCGCAGCATTATGTGGCTGCATTTTGAAAATATCCCATGTGTGTCACATGGTTTGCAAACCTCATCAGAAAATCCTAGCCCCACCTTTTCAAACCCATTCCTTTCAATAGGGTCATCTTTGATTGTGTTGGTTCTTTTGCTTAAAACTAGGAAATCAGTACATGCTTACTATAATGTATACTTCAACAAGGTTTCCAGAGGCCATTCCTTTACAGAATATTGCAGCTCAGGTTAGTATTAAGGCATTGGTAAAGTCCTTCACCATGTTTGGTTTACCTAAGATCATGAAGTCAGTTTAGGGTGCTTATTTAATGTCAGGTGTCTTCCAACTGGCTATGCACCAGAAGCATTCATTTGTCGTTGTTTGCTATGAGGAGTCACTTCAGGGATCCCTGGATTTTAGTATTTTTAGCCTTGGCATACTGTCCTCGGACCTTTAAAACACTTAATTGAGTGAGTTGGGTTCAACGCCACTTTTAACAGTATTCCAGTTATATCACGGTGTGTCTGCTTAATGTGGGAGGAAATCCTGAAGAGATGCAGGTCTCAGACGTTCACCACTTCGTCGAAACCCACGAGCACGGGTATAGTGCTGACAAACCTGGAAACATAATCGGGGCGAACCTGGATTCGAACCCACAATCATAGGTTTCTGCCGTACCCAAGGGACGCAACCCTGCACAGCGAATCGCAGCGCCTAAGACGACTCGACCACCCGTGCCTCCCTTAAAACACTTAAGGGGCTTATGATAGGTCTGAACTGAGTTTGGTGGAGTATGTGTCATCATTTCGGGCTAGGCTTTCAAAAGCTTGTGAAGTTGCTGGAGATAACTTGAAGGAAGCCCAGGACAAAATATTCAAAGTATCACGAGAGAAATTTCATTCCTGGCGATTAAACCTCCGTGTTTTTGACAATTACTGGTCAACCATTACGTATAGGTACCACAGTCCGTATGTTATTGACAAACACCAAATCGTTGTAAATTGACAATCCTTTGTCATGTTAACATGAAACGAAAGCATGAAAGAAATGACAATATACTACTCAGTGCGTTGCCCGTGTTTCTCCTTTATATAATGAAAAACAAAAGTTCCTGTGACATTGAATAAGATTAAATACAAAGTTACGTTTTTACCAAATTTGAAACAATTTCGGTTCGCAACTTACTCCTGTAAGTGTTCAAATGGTTTCATTTTCCATACTGACTTCGTGATTTCATAAACAGCATATACATGCCAAAATGTCAATTTACAAATCAATAGCGTGTGTGTCAACCTCTGTTTGCGATGCAAGCAACACATCTTCGTCTCATGGAATGTGCCAGGCGTCGCACAAAGTCCTGTGGGTTATCTATCCATATCTGCTGGAACCGCCTCCGTGGTCTTGTGGTAGAGCGTCCGCCCGGAGAGCGGAAGGTTCGGAGTTCGATCCCCGGCCGCGTCATACCAAAAGACGTTAAAAGATGGTACTTGTTGTTACCCTGTCTAGCGCTCGGCATTAAGGGGCTAAAACAAGGACTGGTCGGCTCGGAATCAGTATACTGTGTCTGAGTGGGGTATTCATGTTAAACTGCGGCATGGTATCTCAGTGGGCTAGCACTATAAATCGGCATCAGTCCGGACTAGTACAAGCAGCCACACAATCACGTGCATGCACGTCGCTATATAAGTGCAATAATCTTTGACGCGACGTTTAACCCCATTTCACCTCACCCATATCTGCTGGAGCATGTTTCGAAGTTCCTGAAGTGTCTTTGGAACACGTGTTTGACGTGGAAGGCGCCGATCCATCTCATCCCACATGTGCTCGACTAGTGAGAGATCAGGGGAGCGAGCCGTCCATGGGATGAGGTTCACGTTGTTTTGTTAAAGGGGATCCTGAAAAAGTCGAGCAATATGAGGCCGGGCGTTGTCATGTTGAAAGGAAATGCCTGGGCCATGACGACGCAAAAACGGTAGAACAGCAGGGCCGATGATCTCGTCGCGGTAGCGCTGTCCTTTGACATTTCTCTCTACTACTATCAAACGGTTTCTCTGTTTTGCTGCAATCCCACCCCATACCATAACGCTGCCGCCCCCGAAATGATCTTTTTCAATGACACAATGATTGACGTAACGTTCACCTCGGTACACTTGAATCCGTCCATCGCTGTGGCTGAGGTGAAACTCGTCAGTGAATAGAACTTGTCCCCACTGCATGGCCGTCCAGCGTAGACGCTGTCTGCACCACTGTAGACGTGTTTGACGGTGGTTTCCTGACAAAATGTGACGTCTGGCGGGTCTTCTGGCGACACTCCCTGTACATCTGAGGCGGCGACGTACGGTTTGTGAACATATTCGTCTAAGGCCAGGGATGCTTCTTGCAGTCACTGTTGCTGGCTGGAATTGATATGGTAGGTGTGTTGTTCGAATCCAGTTGTCTTGTCAATTATTTGTTACGCGTGGCCTGCCACTCCCACAAGTGCTCGATTTGGTGAACGAGTCGAGCAATTTGAGGCCGGGCGTTGTCATGTTGAAAGGTAATGCCTTGGACATGACGACGCAAAAACGGTAGAACAACAGGGCCGATGATCTCGTCGCGGTAGTGCTGTCCATTGCGATTTCCCTCTACCACTATCAAACGAGTCCTCTGTCTTGCTGTAACCCAACCCAATACCATGACATTGCCGTCCCCGAACCGATCTTCTTCAAGCAGAATCACTTAGAAAGCTGGCACTCCAATCGGGCCCAAGTCATCCAAACATCATTAAATGTATTGACATTATCAAGAATGAACAATCACGTTCAGAGACATTATTGATGCAAATTCATGTCGGAGGAAGATTGCCACCAAAGAGAAGGAAATATCTCCAAATTGACGACAACATCCTGATAGAGAAGGACAACTTGTTGACTGGCAGACTGACACCAATTGAATGTGCTGACGCTGTGGCTGATTATGTTGGATTGTGAACTGAATATTTCTGCTGTAAATTGAATTTGAAATGTATATTTATTTATGCAACATGTTATCTATCAATATGAAATATATGCTTCTGTAAAGTGAATGTACTGTTAAAATGTATATGAAATTTTATGAATCTGACAGATATAAATTTTCGCTATATAGACATGCAACAGACTATAGGCAACAGATTATAGGTAATTCCCCTACTGTTACCCACTAAACCACGGCTGACTACACCTGTACCCTATAACAATAGGTGAGGGCACAGTGAGGGTGTTCCCTGTGTAGCTACTAAAACTGTTGATAAAAAAACATATCAGACAATAGGATTCAAGCCCACTGGCTTTAGGAAGTGATAAAGCAAGTCGAGGCCTAGGGTAGCCAAGAGCCAACAAGACTACAAATCTAAACAAAACCATTCTGTCAAACAAGTGCTAGTTCGTTAATAGGAGTAACAAGTGCATTTTACAAACAAAGTCACCAGCAGTGATCAGCGCTGCGTGTGTTCGATGACGGAAATACGGCCTGTGACTGCTCAGATCTTTGTTTTCTGAATAGACACATTCACCCATGTTCATTGATGCTTTAAGGCTGTCCACAATAGTGAAGCTTCGGGGCAGCCCACGGTTTCGAGGAATTGTCCTGGCTACTCTCCATGGCTTTGGCAAGTATATGTGAATGTATATGCATCATCTTGATGTATCTTTACCAATGTGATACGGCAAACTAGATCTATAATGTGTGATACACGACTAAACAGACGTGTTAGGACCTGATTCATACCTGCTGATTGGATACAAATGCACCCTGACCATAATACATGTGTTGCTTCTTTATATGCATCCACTAAGACCATGTACACTTACTTGAATATTAATAATAGGTACATTATGTTAGTGAGCAGTTAGTACATCTTTATGCTTGATCATAACCATTGAAGCTATTCACTTATATTTCAATACTATTGAAAAAAATATATTAATAGAGTTAACTTTCCCTTCTAGAAAAAATATTATTTAATGATGATGCAGATGAAATTTTCACCCAAGTTTGTGTGCTTGACGAAACTATGCTTTGTTATTTTTATTTCAAATGACAGCCTTTTCTCTCCTCAAATTTGTTTCCTTTCATAATATACTGAACGGCATTGAAAACGCACCACCATGAAAATGGATGTATTTTTATCCGGGCTTAAGTCATATGAAAATATATAAGTGAATGAGTAATATACGACGTTCTGGACGAAGCATGAAGAAGAACAGCTCGTCAAAACACATTCCTAACCTTTTTGTGAGCGACATCGCCAAAACGCAACAAATTGCGTGCACATCACGGAAAACGTGTTTTGTTTCACGGGAAGCATGCAGAATAGGGCTATAAATGACAGACTTTTAAAAGCCACATCACTTGTTGCTGCAGACGTAAAGGGTACTGACACAAAAAAGAGTGAGGAAGGGTCATGGGATGGCATCGAACAGAGCTCCATGTTTGTCGTGAAAGAGTTAATGCCCTTTACTGCAGGAATAACATATTGTCAAATCACGTCATCCCATTCTTTCATCAGCACCAGGATATGCACACCTTCCAGCAAGATAATGCAAGAGCGCACACAGCACGTGTTTCCACACAGTGCCTAGCGAACAATAATGTGCCTCTGCTTCCATGGCCAGCCCTGTCACCCGATCGCCAATTGAACATCTATGGGATTACCTAGGTCAAGTACAGAACCTGAGAGAACTTGAAGATACACAACGTCTAAAGTGGAATGCCCCAGAACACTATTCGCAGACTTATTCGATCAATGAGAAGACGTTGCATGGCCTGTGTTGCTGCCAATGACGGACATACCAGATATTGACTTTTAATTTTAACCCTATGTGTCTTCCTTACACTGATGACGTAAATGTAATTACTGTGTGGTATTCCTGTTTCCTTTGTCGTCTTTCTTAATAATCCCTCTATGTCTGTTCTAATTAAAATCGGTCATGGCTCACTCTGGTGACTCGTACATTGGTGAATCCGCAAGCCCATAGCAGACCACCTTCAAAATTTCCCAAGCCATCAAATGCAGTTTGAAAAAGTCCAAATCCTCTCACCCAAACGTCAGGACTTCACCCAAAGAACACTCCGAAGTAGCTTGAGAAAATCCGTTACAAACCAACAGAGATCAAGGATATTACATCTCGTCTGCCTATGCCTATGATCTCACCTATGAAGACTATTTTAATAAGGATCCAATCAGCTTTTCACAACTGTAAAATCTTTTCAATCCTTATCCTTACTGTACATCTGGCTTCATTACCTGTGTACTATTTGTTATTCTAAATGTACATTTAGCTTCATCCAATTATCTGTATGCGACTTGTTATCTATTACCTGTTGTTGTTAATGTTAATCTACTGCTTATCAGAACATTTCATGCTTATATTCCTCGCATCACTTGGTTGTTGTCAAGCCAACTTGATAAAGGTGTGAGGTTCTACGTTTTTCTACTCACTCACCTTTTCGCAAATACCTGTCACCACCACTATTTGAAAGTAATTCATCAGGCATGCTTATGATATATTCGGAATCGTACAATGGACAATACAATAAGCTGAGATTACTTTTCATTAGATTTCACGTATCAGTGACAAAACGATGTCGGATGCAATTCCCTATTTTGACTTTTACCATATGTTCCCGTTTCCTTTAGGTGGACAATTAACTTGCCATTGCATGTGTTTGTGACGGATGCCAGTGGTGGGGCATGCTACGCACACCTTTTCGCGAACACCTGGTATCATTACTAGCTGATACGGAATCATATTCCCTAATGAGTCATGGAGTAGAGGATGAGAGGAAGGCGGAGAGAAGGTGGAGAGATCGTTACAAGAAGTTACTGTATTCATACTCTTCCAGGGATTCAGATAAGCTGCGTATTTGCGTAATTACCCATTGCGCATAATTGAAGATTATTGCAGTGAAAAAGGCCTAAATGTTTAACACTTTGCTTATTGTAACTTGTATCACAGTAATCACGTAATGCAACACACGGGCAAAGGCTAATTAAAATTTGAAACCATAAACAGCATAAAAGTGACAATTTCTTTGAAACGTTCCACTCTTAATCATAGAATTAAATAATAATTAAAAATAGAAAGTAATTACACAATGAATACCCCAACAAACCATCAATAACCAATGTGAATGATAACATTTCAGTAAACGCTCGATGGTTCGAAACACATTTGGAGCCCTGGTCTTCCACACTCTACCTTATATTTTCAAAGAACTGATAACGTGTCAGCTTGCATAATAGTGTTTTGCTTAGCAAGTATAAATAAAGTAACGTGAACGTAATATTTCAAATTTGGGAAACATTTGATTTTCGTGTTTTAGTACCGGTACCGTTAATGTGAACATATGAAAAAATATTCCAATACATACGATTGATACCATTGGCACGAAAACATTTGAAAATATACAAATTTACAAATGTTTCGCCAATTTTGCCTATTACAGAACCTTGTAAATTTAGAAAGGAGCCGGAAATTTCAGCATTTATTATAATTAAACGAAATGCATTGGACAAAATTTATGATCAAGTATTTACTGGGGTATCGACTTTTGAATTAATGCTTTGAAACGTCTTTAAATGTGATTATAGCATTTACGAGAATGTTGCTTGTGCGTGCGGCAATATACGATGTAGCGTGTATCGGGAAACGTCATATCCCGTCATGGCATAATTTCCTACTGTCGTCAGCTGATTTTCTTTGTTTCAAAACACCATACCTCTGGCCAGAGTTTGCTATTATATTATGTTGATCTAATTTCATCATGGCAATGGGGATATCCCCTGTCGAATATCGATCTTCACTAAGGGGCATAACTGGTCACTCCATCTCGGAACAGTTCCTTATAATCTGGTAACTTGGTTCCGTTTACCCGGATATAATTACCGGATGTGATGTTGAGTGCATACGCCTGGATGGTCAATGTCCCCTAGGTTCAAAGGTTATTGTTAAGACCCTTGACCAGTACCGTTATGTTTTCAGGGCATGGTTACCCTTTTCGCGAACACCAGGTGTCATCACTGAGTTTGAGTGGTCCATTCATATAACGTCCACAGCTAAGTTTGCCCTCTTCTCTTGCATTGACAATTTATATGATAGGGAACAAATAGCATAACCAACTTTGAACGGGTAATTACAGAAAAGCTAAACATTGCAACATTACTTTCACTCGGAACATATTTATGGTAATCACTCGTACCTCGTTGGTTATTCGCTAATTATACCTTGACCCCGTCCTAATCTTGATTTAACCTTTACAAAACTTTATTTACAGCCATTATTTAGCCCTCCTAGTTTAAATAGGTATTGAAATTTGGTGAACGAGTAGAATGAATAGTTAGTAGTGGGGGTGACCACATTACGTTTTTCATAATATTTTTAATTGTGATCTATATTTAACTATGGCGCTTTAGACTATACATTAAGAATAAAGCCGACATTTTAGCTTGTTCCTACTTTTGATGACATTTGGATATGTTAAGATCTAAAAATCCAATTTTCAATATGGCTGCCACTACAACCACATTAAAACGCCTTTTGTGGCCAAAATCAACACAGTTGTTTTTAATGCTAATTTAGTCTTGTCCTTGATTTCAGTATTAATTGATGGTGTGAGACAGTGTGTCCCTGGATACTTCGAAGAATCATGTGACCAACCCTGCCCCCAACACTGTGCCCCGCAGTCTGGGTCAACTGTCGGGAACTGTGACAGACATAGTGGGGGATGTTTTGAAGGATGTGTTCCTGGCTGGTATGGAGATCATTGTAATCAGTCGTGTAGCAGGAACTGCAATGATAGCGTGTGTAACAGAGATACTGGACACTGTTATCTAGGCTGTAAAAGGAATGACACCACTGGTGACTTTTGCACAAAAGGTAAGGTTTTACAGAGACAAACATATCAGTACATAGAGGGGGCAACTTCTTCAATATATGAATAGCACCCAAGGACACATGTTATTACACATTTTGCTCTCAGCAAGGCGTAGCCGTTCTTGAACCAAGTAAAGTCGACACTGTACTCTTATCTATTAACAGCAATACATCGGTGATTTCCGTAGTGATAGTGAGGTTGGAACAGTTCTTCACTCATTTTTGTCATTCAAGATGTCGATTCATGCCCCTCTCTTGGCCATTTTATTGATGCAATCAACAACTAAACCGGCGAAACAATCTGTCAGCATAGTGTGCCTGAGTATTTGCAGTTGCTTATCACAGGACTTGAGAACAAATACGTTTGAAATAGAGACCCTAGACTCTCACTCCGTATTGCAACAGTGAAAGTTGTATAGCATTTATTAGGGTTCAGAGCATCATTAATAAACATAACCATAAGCCACGACATTGATCGCTGCTTGAACTTACGACCTTAAACCGCCTGTTGTAAATGTGAGAAGCGCCCCTTGGACCAATTTAGAAATATAATGATACAATACTGTGTCATAAATTGAAATGATGGTTTAACTTAACGGTAATTACAACCAATTTCATAACAGATAAACTATTTGCTAACTCGTACGAAAAAATCTCTGAGCGTGTGACCAAAGCAAATCGTGCTTATTTCTACTGTAGTGATATGTAATTTAAATTGTTTATTCTCCTTTGAATGTGTCACAGAATCATCGTAACTGGTCATGTAAAGCTCACCTTGGTCAACTTTGTATACCTCAGGATCTTTCTCCACCCAGACTCTAGATCGGACTGTTTAATCATCCATGGCCATGAATTACAATGTGTTTGAAACAGATTTCAACAGATTGCTTGTCCAAAACTTCCATTAATCAGTTGGCATCCATAAACACATAGAAATATAAGTAAAAATAAGAGTGTGTGTTCTTCATCCACTGACGTGAAAATGATCATCATCCGCACTCGTAGGAATTTGAATAGGCCTTCAAAACCAAGGAAACCTTGGACAACGTTTTTATAGTTGCGAGGTTGTTTTTGTTTTTTAACTCATCCCATTGTTCTGGTCAATTCTACTCTGGTAATATTGGGGTTGTTTTTCTTCAACTTTATGGACTGCCGGCAAGTAAAGCGCCTTGGAATAACATAAGAATACCCTTCATCGATCTGACGGGCACATTTAGATTTATATTCCACAGGGTGTAAATTTTCTCCTGGCAAATCAATAGGTGTCGCAGTTCCCGATCATATAGGGTGGCTATGTGCCCAGCATTCTGACTGACTGCAGATTTTCTTTCCTACTCAGACGCTGTCACCCTTTAAAACTCAATGGTGTTATTAGTGGTAAACTTTGCTGCTGTGTCACCTGTACCCTAAATAACTCTGTTGTAGTCATAAAAAGTGTGATGTTGCTGGTATATTGCTAAAAGCGGCGTAAAACCATACCCACTCACTGACTCATAAAAAGTGAGTTTACATTCTGTCAAAAACGGCTGCATGATCGAAAGGCATATCTTAAAACAGAGTGTACTTTAGAAACTGTCACCAAAACCCAATTATTAGACGTAGGTTTGTTGCATTCTGATAACTACTTGTGCCTTGGTAATAAATATTTGGATGTTGATTTGCGGATCTCCAGAGAACTGTATAGCAGTGGGACACATCAGACGCCCAAGCTTGATAAAGGTGTGATAATTTACAGTTAAAGGTTACTTCTTGTTGACATGCTGATGTCTTCATGACATCAAAGAATACTTGTATCGTATGTGTCTAATTGCAGATTGAAGAACGGGTTGATAATAAATCTAACTGTTATACAAATAAAACCCTCACAAATATTTCGATTAAATTTTAATTTTCCTTTTTGCACAATTGAACAAAATAATGACAACATTTACAATGATGCAGTTCTTAATACAATTATACCGATAGCCGTCTGATAGTTCTGATATGAATATAATATTAATATGATATGAATAAAAGGGAGTAAAAACGGATATATAGTAGCTCTAAATTTAATTTAAAACCGAACGGGTTAGGATTTAAATTACATTTAGAGGTTCTATAAATCCGTTATACTACCTCTAATTTCAAAACACAGTGGGCTTATCTCCTAAACATTTGTAACATAATCACATCATATTTATAATCACTCTCTGAAAATAGTTTTATATGGAAATATGTTTGGTGATAATTGCGTCAGAATGTTAAGAATATATCAATAACTTACGTAGTTGTTGGATTACACCTGCAACAGCCATGAACTTAACACAAAGAAAATGTGTTTTGTATAAAGAGAAATGTGAGTAAAGTGACATCGAACCAGTGACTGCAGTCCATTACAAGAATTTTCAATAATGAATACAATTTTCCATATCAGTGTTCATTGCGAGGTATTATAGAGGGGGAAAAACAGTGGTTCTGTTACTGAGAAGCTAACACTGGAATTCATAGAACACCAGGAAAGAAAAATTAAAGCTCAAGAGGGAAAAGTGAGAGAAAACGGTTTTGCAAAGAATGATACCTCTATTTTTGGGAGAAAATTTGATTTAGAAGTTGTGCGGTTTATACCTTGTTCTTTAGTCATTGAAATTCACTACATGCGAAAATCAGCAGTTATAATTTTACTTAACTAATTAAGTTCCTCCCTTCTTCAGAAGTATCACAGAAACCGCCCATGAGCACGCAATACGCTAATTTGGTGTGATATATATTAATAATTTATGAGTATTCAAAGAAAGTCAGCCGAAGTATTTTTCTGGTTTAATTAATATTTTCACCAGCAGTGTGCGAGTATCGGAGGCAATGTACGTATATATATATACTGAGTCAAATTAAAAACTTCATATTTTAAAAGAAAATCCCATATATGATATACAACGGACAAATTTATCAGAGAAGGTATTTGTTAATCATTAATGTCCAAAGAAGGATTTTAATAACGGTGGTAACCATAATTTGGTCCAAGATCCTAGGGTATTCGGTTAATAACATCAACAGTTTAAATCATAAGTCCTAAGTATGAGAATCTGATGGCACACAAGTTCAGTAGCGTTGACGTTGACGCCCGCATTCTGAAGGAAATTCAATGTCAAAATTGCTGTGTGGGGTCTGGCATTGTCGTGTTGGAAGATCAAACCGGGTCCATGTGCTGCCATAAGAGGCAGATGTTCTGGTGCCAGTACCTGATCGCGGTAAACAGCAGCGTTGAGGTTGCCACGGATGACAAGAAGCCTGAAACGTACATTGCCATAGAAAGCACCCCACTAGAAGACACTTCCGCCTCGAAATCTGTCAACTTCCTGTACACAACACTGGGCGTAACGTTCACGACGGCGCCTCCACACCCTCGTCCTACCATCAGCAAATCGAAGATTAAATCGGGATTCATCACTGAAGACGACTTGATTCCAATTCCTCTGAGTCCATCGTAAGTGTCGCTGTGCCAACAATTGACGTTGACGTCTGTGTAATTGAGTCAGAATCGGCCCGCAGTATGGCCGTCGTGCTTGAAGGTGAGCAGTTCTCAGACGGTTTCGAACAGTTTGCGCACTCAGTCTACCCCTAAACAGCTCATTTCTGGTTGATGTAGCCGTCAAAAATCGGTTACGGAGGTGACATAAGACAGTCTGACGATCCTCTGCATGTGACGTCACACGTGGTCGACCTGGCCGAGGGCGATCAGCGGTGGTACCCGGTTGCTGTAGACGCGTCTGTAAATCATAAACAGTCCGTCGACTACAACCCATCGTCTTTGCGACTTCAGCTACGGACGTTCCCGTCTGCAACATGCCGATGGCACGTTCACGTTGCACATTTGAAAGGCGTGGCATGACAAATGGCTGTAAAGACTTTTGTTTTCTTGTGTTTTTCTTTTTTTTGTTAATGACTGCTAACAGGTATGGCTGAAAACACGTGCGGTATTATGGCCATGTGACCAGTTGCACGTGAAAAAACACTTTTGCCACTATATATAGTGCTGTGCACATGATTTTGATCGATTCACCTGCACAAAAACGATTGTTATCTGAAGACAATACGTGGCCATTACTGTTTAAATACACAATAAGGGCCCACAATGATAACTGGTCAAAATGTTAACATTTTAAGATTGGGAAGTTTTTAATTTGGTTCAGTATATATACTCTTCAAACAAGGAAACGCAAAACGGATATTTTTGGCCATAAAAGCAAAATTAGCGGACCAAGAGGTGCAAAATGAAGAGGTTAAATGTGTTATAGTGTCGAATACAGAATGCCATTTATAGTGTCAGTGGCAAATTTCCCGGATCAAAATGATCACAACAAGGACATTAGTCGGGAAACACGTACGATTCGGAAAAAAACGCACCCAGTGCATTAACAAAAGGGCCATGGAGCTGCAAGCACTGCACGTGCAGCAGCATTATTAAAGTATTAAAGTGCAGGGATTTTGATTGCCTGGCATCTGCGTCAGTGACAAGATTAACAGAAGTGCAAAGAAGCAACACCATAGGCCGCTTGCAGGTAGGGAATCCCGATCAGCTTTAGCCAGGGATTTCAATGTAGCGCCAAGCACCATCACAAGGCTTTTGGATCGGTTTCAACAATATGGGATGGAAGAGAATGTGTCTACAGACGTCGAGGAGAACGTTACGCCAGAAACTGCGTTACTGATGGTACATGTAGCTGACCTTCACCTTGGACTTTTCCTATGTACCGATAATGAGATGATTACAATCGCCAAGTGTTCTCTCCACAACTTTTGGCTTAATACCTTGTCCAGTTCCTCCAGTTCCACATGCATTTTCCTATCTCACACAAATCTGGCTTTGCGTATCTTTTTTTAGGAGGATATACTGTCAAAATATTAATGCTGCAAAATGCTTAAGCTGACCCTCTTACTGCTACTATGATTAATCTAAAATGATCAGTCATTCAACCGAATATGTATGTTCCCAAACACTCTCAATAAATACATGTACTTCATCACTTTGGGGGCGGTGGGTAGCCTAATCGTTATAGCATTTGCCCGTTGCGACTAAGACCCGGCTTCATTTCCTCACATGTGTGAAGCCAGTTTCTGGTGTACGCCGCGGCGATATTGCTGAAATTATGATAAAACCATAATCACTCACATGTTACTAATCTGGGCAAACTGTCCCCAAAAGACATAGTAATTTTAATTTTTTTAAATAATATTTTGGTCGTTTTTTTATGTTTTTTAAATGGGCAATTTGTATTATAAATTTTTAAGGATTTTTATAACCTATTGGTTATATGATGTATCTTAGTATGTATTTTAGTACTTGCAAGTTCTACCAAGTATCAAGAATAGTAGTACATAGAAGTTCACACTCAATCGCAGTGCCTCCTGAACCAGCGACAGATAATGGTTCACTGACGTCAAAAGTGAGCGAAGTTTACAAATTAATTTGTGAATTTGACTGTCCACTAACGTGTTAGTGGACTTTAAAGCCAGTATGTAAATATTTGTTTATTAGACTAGTAAATGGCCTATCGTCGGTTATTACAAATTACTAATCAGCAAGTAGCGATAAGTATCCATCTTTCAAAGTTCAAAGAACTACTGTTTTAAGTAGTGAATAATACTAATTTGATACGTGACATTCACACATCTTCTCATAAATTACTAACAGCAACAGTATGTGTATATACACAACAACGAAAGTTCCTGTGACACCTAAATTTTAGTGTATTTTTCAAACAAGTAAAGTTTAGTTTTCAGTATTGTAGTGCAAGTATGGAATTAAGTCACAAAAACGCAGCTGCTACAGAAAAGCATGCATTCCATGCAAAAGTGGACTTTTATGCAAGCCCCATGTATTTCATTACCCAAGATTGGGTATAAAAACATGTGCGTTAACGGGATTCCATATGCATTGTTTAGCATCGTGCTGACAACAACCACTCAGAAAAACAACAAAATTACGCAATTATTCAACATTACAAAATGCCCAGCCTGTCCGAAAATGAGCGTCTGCGAACCATTGGTATGCTTGAAGCAGGATCGAGTCAACGTGATGTTGCAAGACAATTTAACGTCCACAGATACAGCATTTGGTGTTTATGGCAACGTTGGCAACAGACGAATGCAGTCAGAGACCATCCTCGGAGTGGCAGGCCACGCATAACCAATAATCGACAAGACAACTGATTTCGAACAACACACTTACGAAATCGATTCCAGCCAGCAACAGTGACTGCAAGAAGCATCCCTGGTCTTCGACGAATATCTTCAAAAAACGTAGGTCGCCGCCTTAGATGTGCAGGGCTTGTCGCCAGAAGACCCGCCAGACGTCCCGTTTTGACAGGAAACCGGCGCCAACCACGTTTACAGTGGTTCCGACAGCGTCTACGCTGGACGGCCATGCAGTGGGGACAAGTTCTATTCACTGACGAGTCTCGTTTTCACCTCAGCAACAGCGATGGACGGATTCGAGCGTACCGACGTCGAGGTGAACGTTACGTCAATCATTGTGTCATGGAAGAAGATCGGTTCGGGGGCGGAAGCGTTATGGGGTGGGATTACAGCAAGACAGAGGACCCGTTTGATAGTGGTAGAGAGAAATCGCAATGGACAGCACTACCGCGACGAGATCATCGTACCTGTTGTTCTACCGTTGTTGCGTCGTCATGTCCCAGGCATAACCTTGACAACGCCCGGCCGACTTGTTCAGGATTCTCTTCAACAAAACAATGTGAATGTCATCCCCTGGCCGACTGGCTCCCCTGATCTCTCACCAATCGAGCACATGTGGGATAAGATGGATCGGCGCCTCCGACGTCAAACACGTCTTCCACAGACACTCCAGGAACTTCTAAACATGCTCCAGCAGGTATGGACAGATATCCCAAAGGACTTTGTGCGACGCCTGGTCCATTCCATGAGACGAAGATGTGTTGCCTGCATCGCAACCAGGGTTGGACACACACGCTATTGATTTGTAAATTAACATTTTGGCATGTTCATGTTTTTTTACGAAATCACGCATTTTCTGAAGTCAGTAACGCAAATTAAACCATTTGAACACTTACAGGAGTCTTTTATCGGTTACAAAACGAAATTGTTTCAGATTTGGTAAACAAAACATAACTTTCCATTAAATCTTATTCAATGTCACAGGAACTTTTGTTGTTCAGAATATAAAGGTTTATGTAATTACTTTTAAAATGAACATCGTTATAATTTAGGTAACCTGCTGTAACACAACATTATATACCTATTATTTGTTGAGCTTTTAAGGAGTACCCAGGTTGGGTTCAATTATTGTTAAGGAATAGAGAGTTGTTTGGACATTCCACTTTTAAACGTAAGATATGCCTTCTCTCCAATGCTGTCGCATGCAATCTACCAGGCAGGATAGTAAATTCTCGAATAAAGAAAAAGCTGGCCGCTGTTACTCATTAAGTTAGTTGAATCGACTAGACTTTTTCGGCCGACAGATCTAATTCGCATTCATGTCACTACATTGACTAATTGTTAAATCGTTCAGGAAGGTATTGTTGTAACACAAACAAAACATATCAGGAACATTTGAATGTGTTTATTTTTAAGTGAGTGAGTGAGTTGGGTTTATCGCCGCTTTTACCAGTGTTCCAGTTATATCGCGGCGTGTCAGCTTAAAACCCGAAGTGATGCCACGAGCACGGATATGGTGCTGACAAACCTAGAAACATAATCGGGGCGAACCGGGATTCGAACTCACAATCACAGGTTTCTGGCGTGCCTAAGGGACGCAACTCGTGCCACCCGTGCCCCCTTATTATCCCCCGCCACGAAGTGGAAGGGGGATATTGGAATGGGTGCTGTCCGTCCGTCCTTCCGTCCGTCCGTTGCGCCCCTCCGTCACATTTCGTTTCCGGAGCAGATCTTGAAAACCGTACGATATGTCTTCACCAAACTTGGCACATAGATAGGTCTAGTGGTGAACAGGTGCCTTTTAATAGTTTGGGATTTTTAAAGAAATTATTTTTCGAGTTTCCATGGCAATGACTTTGACTTAGACTAAAAATGGTGGTAGTCCATGTTTCCGGAGCAGATCTTTAAAACCGCACCATTTTTCTTAACCAAACGGTGCGCATAGACATGTGCTCTGTCGCTCCTCATTGTAATAAAGAAGTTGTTCGTCCATATGTCTCATCCTTACTCATTACAAATACAAGTACATATTCTATCATAAAATGCAGATGGCAAAACAACACCAGTAATAACTTTTTTTAGTGCTGCAATTAGGCCATTTACAAAAAGGCCCAGTGAACATTGTTCACGCGAGCTAATGCATTGCACACAACCGGACATGTCATATTGGCGGGGGATATGAGTATTTCATGCTTGTTTTTAAGTGTCTTCTAAACATGGTAGTGCTGATTTCTGAAAATAGGGAGAGAACGAGAGAAAAGTGGTTCTGACACTAAACTCTCGATTATTTAATGTTATGAGTAATGATTTTATTTGAGAACAACGATACACTGGTCGAAACATCGTAATTTGCAGATGAGGAAGCGTTGTAGGAAAAAGGTCCGGTAATTTTAACACTGTTTTCAATGGCATTCAACAATCTCTCTATCTTGTACGGATTTGGTGTGTGCATTGGAGATTTTATGATATCAGCTTCTAAATCATATGCAATCATTTTTAATCGGGGGAACATTTCTCATAACTCAAAACAAGTCTTGAGTGGATCTGATTTGGAGTTTGTGGATGGAGTCGCGTTTCTGGATTTCTTGTTCGATACAATTTTTACCCCCAAACCACACATCGACTGTCTGTTGCATAGGTCCACTAAAGTCCTGAACCTTCTGAGAAGTATTTACGGTATCAAAACTGGATGTTGTCCTGTCAAAAGCACTAAGATTATGCATCGGGAAGTTCTGAACACATCTGTTTAGCCCTCACAAGTTGATTTGGGTGAAATACCTTCAGATCTCAGCCAATACACCACTTTGACCCTTACTTCGCCTAGACGGGTGGTAGGATGGGTCGGTCCTGGTCCTATCAATCGGCTTGTCATGCCAAGCCCTGGGCATTAATAATTGTATTTGCACAAATTGTAGTTCGGAATTATTTTTACTTTAGGTTTGGCCCTGATTATTATAACTGATGTTTAAGTTGAATTTCAAATGTATGTATTTGAAATGTATGTATTTCAAGTATGTAATTTGCCTAGAGTCCTACGCCCAGAAGGCGGTGGCTCATGGGTCAATCTGGTGGAATAATTACTGTTTTAATTATTCTGCTTGAGTATATCACCCGTATATCCTTGGTGCTGTAAGTTGGAGGTCCAATTGTTATTAGCATCGTCCTTATGACACTCCATGGTGGGTGGGGTGCTCGGATGACGAAACAATAACAATATAACATTTAATACGAAATCCCCTCCAACTTGAAACTGATAATAAAGAGTGACCGTCCAGATCAATTGATTACTAGCCACGTTTCATAGTGAATGTGGCTTTAGACAAAACACCTTTAAAGTTGAACCCTTTCGCAGTTACTTAGGGTATACATAGAACTGAGTTTTTAGTAAAAGGCAGCAAGCAAACCTCACTTTAACTGAATCTTTTATCGGCGTCTCTGCACAACGAACTCTTAACACCAGTAAAGGTATTGTGAGGGACCGAGATCGATTGTTTGCTGATAGGCTGAAAGTGATATCATCTAAGAAATGAAAGACCAAGGTGTTATTTTTGTCAAACGCTTCACAACCCGTAAAAACAATGTCACCTCTCCAACAAATACGTACCTGCTACAAAAAAAATGACGTCTACATTCCAAATCCTCTCAGATGCTTAAATGTCAAATGTATGGTCATGGTGTCAGTACTTGCACATTGTCTGTTACATGTGTCACTGTGGTTAGAGTACACATGTAACAGAAGATTGTGACAGTAATTATAAAAAGTGCACCAACTGCTCAGGCATCCAAGCTTCTTTCTCTAAGGATTTCCTCATATGGAAATATCAGGTGGAACTAAACAAAACTAAATTCACCAGAAACATAATTTTCACTGATGCTAAAATACTTCTCAAACTACTGAACTAAAATAAACATATGCATTCGTCACCAGATCACCATCTGAAACCACCACAAAACATCCAACTTCGCCAGTCACCACTTACTCTGTAAACTCCCAAACAGATCTCACATGGGTAAAAACCGATACTCCACAGTTGTTTTCACCTGAACAATCAACTCGATCAACCGAGACACTTCCCAGGTCTCAAATTCAATCATCTTGTGATTAGGAATCATATCAAAGTGACAGAGCCTCAAGGGGGTAAGAAAATGAAATCAAACTATTTAACAAATTTGGACCACTTGAGGACATGGATGTACCCGAACATATCCATCCCAGGGTAAATAGCTTGTCGCCCTAAAATATGTGCACGTGCGGGCCGATCCCCAATCAATCCCTCGAAAGATTGTGTATTCCAATAATATTGTACAGTGGAATTGTAGAGTAATAAGGACTGATTCTTATTAATTGCAGCTATTAGGCCAGGATGTGAAACCTTCAGCATTCTGTCTGCAGGAAAGTTATCTAAAACAGACAGACCATTTTAACTGACGACAGTTCAATGCATATACTTATTTTTCTCTTCCGCGTGATAGGATCACAAGGGGTTCGTCAATCATTGTGAGGTATTATATTATTCATAGCCCTGTTGCACTTACAACTCAACTCCATGCCGTTGCAGTTCGAATTACTTTGAACGTTGCTTTTACTCTGTGCTCACTGTATATTCCGCCTTTATCAGCTCTCGGGCTTTCACAGGGCTCTCTATGATGAACTACCTAAATCCTGTGTAATCATGAGTGATCTAAATGGCCATAACTCACTAAGGGATGGTACAAACACTAACACTAAAGGTAAAATACTTGAGGATACTCTAGTGACGACCTGTAATGATGATTCACACATGTATCTTCATCCTGACTGGAACCTATTCTTCTCTAGACATGTCATATCTAACTGATTCTAACCTTCTCACGAATTTGAATGGCCAGTCTACAATTACCTTTGTAGAAGTGAATATTTCCCTAATATAACCCAAGCAATAAACCCACCTTCAATGAAATGGAATGTTTCAAAAACATTAAGTTAAAATAAACAAAAGCCTGAGGTTTTTGGTGCTGTTGGTAATCCTAAGTGTTTTCTGAATTTTTAAATAAATTTGCAGATGCATGTATACCAAAGTCCTCTACAAATCTACATATACGTAAACTATCCTCAACACCGGTTGTAAACAAACTAGAAAAGCTACGAAAAAGGCAGAAAGGTATTTCTGCTATCACCCAACTGTCCATAATTTAAACAAATTTAAACTTTTAAATGCGAAAGCTCGTCATACGTTCAAACAAAATAAACGCAAATCTTGGCGGAACTATGTTTTTAAAATAAATTCACGTTCACCAATGTCTAATGTTTGGAGTATGGTGCAAACAATAAAAGGTAAAGGTTCAAAATCTAGTGTTCACCATCTTAAAGAGGGTGACACATTATTAACTGATAAGTCTGATATACATGTAGCCAATAAATTAGGAGAAACTTTAGCTAATCATTCTTCATCATCTAATTATGTACCACAATTATTTTTTTTAGACCAACAAGAACGAAAGAAAACTTATTTCAACTCTGATAATGGTGAAGATTATAATAAAGGTTGTTTTTTTTCCATTCATGAGCTAAATACTGCCTTAGGGCAAGCTCGTGATTCTGCTACAGGTCCTGATAATATCAACTATCAGTTACTTAAACATTTACCTGACTCACTTTTAAATATATTTTATAATATCTGGACGACGGGTACTTTCCCTTCGTCATGGCGGAATGCTGTTATCATTCCAATACCAAAACCTTGCTGGGATCACACTTACATATCGCTTACTAGCTCTGTCTGTAAAACCATGGAAAGAATGGTCAGTAATCGATTAATATTGTACTTAGAAACAAATAATCTTATAACAAATATCTAATGTGGTTTCAGGAAAAAAAGAAGTAATATTGATCATTTTGTAAGATTAGAATCATTTGTGAAAAATGTTAACATCAATAAACACACAGTATGTAAAAGAAAAAGTGTATGATACGACCTGCAAACGTGGAATCTTAAAGAATCTTCACGAGATTGGGTTGAGAGGCCGTTTGCCTAATTTTATGTCACAGTTTTTAACATATAAGGCATTTCCAGGTACTTGTGAGGTCCACCTTGTCTGATCTTGTCTGCCCCCCAAGAAAGCATCTCATCCGTATCGTAGTTCAGTATACATAGTAATAGTTTATCTAAGGTTTTGAATGACTCTGTGGACAGATCTTTGTTTGTCGATGATTTTAATGTATCATGTCAAGGTAAAAATATCCACACGATTGAGAGACAGTTGCAACTTTGTCGGAAAAAAATCATTGAACAGCTGAAAGTAATTGCATCCATTTCTGTCGAAAATATAAACCACATAGGGACCTAGAAATACATCTAGCTGGAACTCAAATTAAAGTTGTAAAGGAAACTAAATGTTTTGGAATAGTTTTTGATTATCATCTTATTTTCTTACCAGATGTTAAATATCTGAAATCATAAAATCTAAAGGCACTGGATTTATTAAAAGTTGTTTCTAATTCAAAGTGGGGACGGGACCAGTGAACCCTTCTTAACTTATAGAAGGGTATAGATCACTCATCATCCATTCTGAATTTGACTATGGCTCCACCGTGGAGACTGTAAAAGAAAATTTAAACTTTTAGATTTTAATCACCAAGGTCTAAGACTCTTGAATCTTTCCGAACCTCTCCTATTGACAGCTGACACTTTCTTCTTTTACCCTACAGTGAATATAAACCTGTAATTAGATGTTACATCAGAGATCTAATGCAAAAGAAGTGGGACGCCCAAGTGGGTATAAATAAATTCCATGCAATAAAACCAAATACCAGTTACACCTACTTGGGTTGTCAGTCCAGTTTTTTTTATTGCAGCATATGTGTTGTTTTAATGTCTAGCTAAATTTGTCAGCAATCGCAAGCAGCTGAAGGGATGATGAAAATCCTGCTTGGGTCCATGCACGTAGCAAAAGCACTGCTAGTCCCTATGTAGTCCAGGCAAAATAAGGTTTCACTTCGAACAAATTGCAACAGAATTTATTTCACAACAATGCATTTCTACAAGGTCCCGAAAGCAACATACTAAAAGTCCCAAGCCATCCCAGTTTGGGAAATATGTCTACTTGGCACAATCCAATATGGCCACCAATTATCAATATATCTTCCATATTTCTGATGAGGTTCAATGTTTTGATGAAAAAAAAACATGTGTTGTATTGCGAAATAGCCATATTATGTTTCTAAAATGATATTAACAACTACTGAACGTTTTCGACTATTGACAAATCTGCAAAAATCAAGATGGTCGCCAATTTCCAGATGGCCAACAAGTTTCCTTAATGTGTGTTTACACTGTTGAATCTTTTACCCCTAAAACAGTTTCTAAGGACTTATATGCATATAACTTCCCAAAGTATCTCACTGAAGTATAGTTAACACTTTAAGACAGAAACTTCGTCACCAGAGCCCCCTGGTGGCCCCAAATTCCAAGATGGCCGCCAAGAGTTTGATGGCTAGACATAGAGTGATTTGAACTTTTACATTGGGGTAAACAGACCGAAGGATGCATGTAGAAAACTCAATCATTTGCATAAATCAAATAAAACTACCAAATATCAATATTTGTCTCTAAAATGACGAGTTTTGGCGAGTTTATATATCAATGTTTATTGTTATTGTCTGGATCTACTTATTAACATGACAATAAACGCTACAAGTTTCGTTTTCCTTCATGAAAATACTTGTTGCAAACAAGTATGACCTATATGAGATTTTACCCCAAACCAGTTGTTTCACAAGAAGTCAATGAGTAATCTCCTTTGTAGTTCATTTGTAGAAATCCAATAAAACTGCCAAATACCAGTATTTGAATATAAATCTGAAAACCTTTGATCCACTGCTCATGAACATTATCTTATTTAGATAGTGGCAAAGTTATCATGGTAAATGCTATAGATATACGTTGCAAGGTCATTACGCCTCGAAAGTCTCAACAGGTTTGTCATCATGAGCTATCACCGCACACAACACTTAAATGAGACCATATTTCCGGCAAGTGTTTCTGCTTGTTTTACAATCTCATTTGCAATTACAACAGATGATGTCCAGGAGTGCTGAAGGTGTTGCAGGCTGATCTGTCTGTATTGGTCAGCAACTTTAATCTACCCTGTGTCATGCCCAATCTAATAGAATCATATTGAACCCTTTCCACTACATTATCTGGTAGTTGACATGGGGGCTGTGGTATCTTGTGGCTATAGAGGTTGGCGGCAGAGTTTGTGGCTTACGTGTGGTAGGTTCTTCGTCACCTTCTCACAAAATCACCTGTGCCTTCCTCCTTACATCCACCATAAAGATATAAGTAAATGGTCTCCTGTTTTTTATGTACAGAACTGCACCCTGATCTATCCAGTTTGTCACCCAGACGGGCAATAAAGTGCTGTTTGTTTTTTGCGTTGTTGAAAAAAAAGCTTCCTTCTTCGATGAAAAGACCATTTCCCTTGTACAAGATCTATCTACCAGCACTGTTCAAGTATGAACTCTGTGTCACCCACCAGCATTCTTTGAATTATGTGCAGGCCAGGAAGGCAACCCTTGCTGATGCTTTCTGGAAAACCCTCCAAGTGAAACAACAAGAACCTGGAAATGTCCACTTTATTCTTGATGGTAGCGCTATACTTCACCAACTACCCTGACCAAGAGGTTCTACGTTATATGACGTATTTGAACTACATACCATCTATATGTTGAGCAGCAATATGCTGCTACTAACATTGTCTTTAACGGCCAAAATGATGATGCATCAACGAAAGATGCCACACACATGAGAAGAACAGGGGCCTGTTCTGGTGAGACAGATTATTTCACGGAGGAAATGGTCATTCAATCATAGATGGAAGAATTCTTGGACAAAGCAAAAACAAACAGCGCTTTATTGCCTATCTGGCTGAGAAACTGGAGAGAGCTGCCAAACAGGATGCTGTTACATGTACATCTGCAAGAAAAACAGACACTGTCCTGGTTAGAGATGACACAGATTTGCTTATCCTCCTTCCTCATGTTCAAAAGGAAGTACATGACTTGTTCCTGGCACCAGAAACCAAGCAAGCTATAAAAAGGAACAGGATTATAGTGCATGAAGCAATCACAGCGGCTACTAGGCAGTGATGTATGTGAGCCCCCATGACAACTACAAGATAATGGACTGGAAAGGGTTCAGTGTGAATCCATTAGAGTGGGGATGGCACAGGATAGATGGACGTTGCTTACCAATACAGTCAGATAAGCCTGCGGCACCTCCAGCACTCCTTGATATCATCTGATGTAATTTCCAAAAAAGTCTGTAACACACGAAGATGCACTTGCCAGAAATATGGTCTCACTTCTAGTGTTGTGTGCGGGGAATACCATGGTACAAGCTGTATCAATAAACAGTTACCAGACTTCTCAGGGGATGACAAACCTGTTCAGACTTTCGAGGTACATGTATATAATGGCCCTGCAACATCAAGCTACAGCATTCACATTCTTTCCACTGTTCATCGTGACCCGTGAAGATCTTGGTTAGAATAGCTATTCAGCACAGCAACCTATGCTTGTCCTAAAAGGCGACAATGCTTGTCGTATTTGGCTCAGGCTCGCTGATTTGGTTGATGCATGTCATCGTGTTCCAATTGCGTGGATCGATGCTCCTGATGTCAATCTCTAGATTGTCTGGTCCAGACTCGATTATTTACAGACCGCCATCATATAGCTGGAATAATGCTGAGTGCGGCGGTAAACAACAAATAAACAAACAAACAAACGTAATGTTGTTCATGAATCACACAATCATGTAACTGAATGAGCAGTGGATCAAAAGTTTTCTACATGCATCCTTCGGTCTGTTTACCCCAATGTAAAAGTTCAAACCACTCAAATATGTCATCAGAGATCAACAGTGTATTGATAGTCTATGTCTAGCCATCAAACTCTTGGCGGCCATCTTGGAATTTTGGGCCACCAGGGGGCTCTGTTGACGGAGTTTCTATCTTAAAGTGTTAACTATTCTTCAGTGAGTTAGTGTGGCAAGTCGTATGCATATAAGTCCTAGCACACTATTTCAGAGTTAAAAGATTCAACAGTGTAAACACACATCTAGGAAAATTGTTGGCCATCTGGAAATTGGCGGCCATCTTGAAGTTTTGGTGTTTGTCAATAGTCGAAAACATTCAGTAGTTGTGAATATCTTTTTAGAAGCAGAATATTGCTATTTCGCAAAACAACACATGCTTTTTTCATCAAAACATTGAACCTCATGTGTGAGTGAGACAGTAACTGTATTGGTATTGTTAAGGATAGACGTATGGTGTGTTTTGTGTGTTAGTGTGTGAAAGTGAGTCCACTTATGTTGTTGATGTTGTTGATGCACTAATGTGCACATTGTGATCGTTAGCGTAAGGCAACCCTGGTATGTTGTTAAGGTACAAATCCGGGAATGTGACTGCACTGGGATGTTGTTGTAAAACGAACTTTTAATGTACTTGTGGGTTATGGATGTGCTAATATGCATTGTAACAAAGTACGTGGTAGAGCGTCTGCCCGGAAGGTGGGGGTTCTATTTAAGGCCGCTTCATACCAATAGACGTTAAAAAATGGTACTTTTTATTACCCTACCTGGCCCTCGGCATTAAGGGGATAAAACAAGAACAACGAGAACTTCTACGTTTGTTCAGA
Organism: Haliotis rufescens; assembly: GCF_023055435.1. Classification (NCBI taxonomy): domain Eukaryota; kingdom Metazoa; phylum Mollusca; class Gastropoda; order Lepetellida; family Haliotidae; genus Haliotis; species Haliotis rufescens. Next base: position 61,361,513 of record NW_025964334.1, read on the forward strand.
ATTTGGTGTTGTTGTTTTTTAATCTAAGGTTACCAGAATGTGCAACGACAATTGTAAGAGATAAGGCCTGCATTTCTATAAAATGTTCAGGTTTGGAAAACCCCCCTTTATTGAAATATTAGAAATATGTATATATTACCATACTTAATTTATAAAATTTACATATATAGAACCTGAAACCTGACTTCATTGACATTTCATGGAATTGCCCATGCTTTCTATGAATATATCAAGTGCAGTTACTTATATTAATGCTTTTGTTTGGAAATGAAAAACTTGAAACATGAGAAAAAAAGACCTACACTGTCTTTATATATCTCAAGGAAGGAACCTGATACATATCAATGCAAAATATGACATAATGTTGAGTAAAGTCAAATCATTTTAGTCCATCTCTCAGTTTAAAGACAAAAAGGAAACTCTCTGCGTGACCTGCTCAATAACAATGACTATGGGCACGAAGTCACATCAGTCACCTGCTCCTAGTAACGTATTTCGTGATGCTGTCACAACGATTGCTAACTACTTAAAATATGTTTTCAGAAAAGAGACTTGGCTCGAGATGGAATTATGATTACCAGCAAGATAAATGAAAATGATGAAAATAAAAAGGGAATTTTAAATAGCATTGTAAATTAAAAAAATGTGAACTTGTAAATTTGCCGAGGATAGTCAGGTTTACTGTGCTATTGTGTGCAACTCTCTTCACACAAACCTATGTCCATTAGTTGAATCGAATGTTTTCGGACACATTAAGTGGTTTGGCACATCCTCGACCCATCTCATACCACTTGAGAAAGTTGAGCTTCAGTGACTCGCGTACTAGGATTATTCAGTTTGGTGTACATTTAATTCACTTGTGAGTAAAGAATGAATCAATACATAAAATTTGGAGAAACATGTTTAACAAGCCGCCTTCTCAGGTGTAGATGCAGGTTAGATGGTTCTCTTATTCATGTCATGTGTGTTTCAGTCCATTATAGAGGTGAGACAAAGTGTGTCCCTGGCCTCCACGGAGCTTCGTGTGTGCTACCCTGTCCCATACACTGTGCCATGCAGCATGAGTCAGATGAACAAGAATGTCACGCAGATACCGCTGAATGTTTAAGAGGCTGCCGTACTGGCTGGTACGGAGATCACTGTAATATCACATGCAACATCAACTGCCAAGAATACGTTTGTAACAGAAAAACCGGGAAATGTTACGGACTCTGTCGACATGGCTGGTACGGAGATTACTGTAACAACACATGCAACAGCACTAGGAATTGCTTCAACAACACATGTAACAAAGAAAATGGACACTGTACTTATGGCTGTGAAGGACAATTCTGCTGTGAAGGACAATTCTGCTGTGAAGGACAATTCTGCACTGAAGGTAAAGGTTTACTGTTGTTTTGTTATTATGAACATATAGAGTTAGCAATTAGATAACATAAGTTTGTCTCCCTGCATTAGCTGAGGTTGAATCTGCTGGTCATTTATCCAATCGTCCATGACAATTGTATTAACAATTTTAGCTGGAACTCTTTCATAGCTTAGGTATCCGTACGTGATAAGGCCTCGCGTTCCAGTCTCAAGTCGTTTCGCCGGTAAAGGAGTGACGGGTTGTTAACGGGGATATGAACACGTCAAAATCACTCTCTTTCTTATTTGAAATAAGTTAATATCAGTGCTTGAAAATATACACTCATTTTTCTCACAGTGAAAATAGGAAGCTCACAATAAGTGTGAAAATGTCATGCCGTTATGTGGCCGTTTTCCGTGCTAAACAGGCCTGAGTGATCCCCCTCAGATTATGACGTAATTGGTGCCAATTTGACTGGGTCCCTGTCTAGTCTCAACGCAAAAGATATCAAGTACCAGTTTATGGCGAGACGACATGGCATTCGATACATTGTCTGATTCCGAAGATCGAACTTACATTGACCCATCAAGAAATCGTAAAGCCTTACGCTTATGAACCAACACGAGGCAGCTTCGCGGTATGGAAAAGATGAACATGAAGTGGAAACAAGAGAAGACCCGCATAACCTGCTGTGTCACCCGACCCCGACTCGACATCTCCACAATCACCAGTAACACCGTGGTAAGAATACCACTTTGATATGTGTGAACCTAATTCTCATTATCACATTTTCAGAAGCGAAAACGTAATATTCTAAGAAATATTTATGACGCCTTGTAACCCGCATATATCGTCAGATGGCCTCATTCACCCTGCCCCACCCTGTTACGACCCTTTCGCCAGTATCTGCAATGTGGTCAATCTAGGCTTGTTATATCATAAGATTGCACATGCGTTTGCCGTTGATGACGAGATCATATGTACTTTGAATAACGTGAAAATGGGGTACGACCCGGTACGTTTCTAAAGTCGTTGACGAGTGAAAACGTACCAGGAAAAAGATATTCTCTTTGATTTTTTCCCATCCGAATTAAAAAAACTGCCATATTTTATCGATTAGTAACTGGATGTCGTATTTCACAGAAGCACCCGCTGGACAAAACCTGCAACATTTGAAACGGTAGATCACTCAATTGGTGTGTTTCGTGTTGAAATCAGTTAGACCTATATTTAATAGATCATTGGTTATTGGTTTGTTTTGCGAACCATTCAAAGAAAATGCATTGCAACTTGGCAGGGAAACTATTTATAATCCAGCATTGGGCCAGTTTTTACAACAACAAAAAAACACAAAGAAATTGAAATGTTAAAAATATAATTAATTATTAAAAACATTAGGTTGTTTAAATTAGTGGACCAGAAATCTGTAAAATGTTTAAACAAAGCTCATTTACTGTCACTATTAAAAATACTATAACTAAAACTTGTTTAAAATTAATAAAACAATATTTGAACAAATATTATTTTGTCTGATCTCCTTACCTGAATTTTTGCTCGAAAAATCTGTAACAACCACCCCCTAAAACTCTGTCGTAACTGACTGGAAACAATCACATACAATCACAACCATGATAACCACAAGCTAGATGTTTTTAATAGATTTTATCTTTCATACATCATGGATGCTAAACAGTGTGTTCAAACTTTTAACATATCTTAAATTATGTGGTAATAAATAAATTTCTATTACAAAATACAGAATGTGCTATTGTTTAAATTTTTTTCACTAAACATGCTTAATATGCATCTTATATGCTATATATCTTTTTGGAAATAATTAAACCATTGTGGTGATTAGGATCAATCATGTAAATTAAGCGATTTAATATATTAAATAGTATATTATTATCCTGATACAATAATGTTACAGGTGCATTCCGAGGCAGAGGAGCGGTGCTGTCTGAAAGTCGCCCCCATCAATAACAAAATTGATACATGAACCTCTGACTGCTACGACTGCATCACCACTCACCTAGGCCTCCATGAGGTCTCCCCCAGCAAATACAGTACGTAGGCATAATACAATGAGTTTGTTTACACCAGTGGACCACTAGGAGATGAACAAGAGCTCAAATTCGATTTGAAAATATTCCCTGAAATCTTTGAATTAATTCTTTGCTTAATGAATGTAATCTTATGACGTTTCAAGGAATCCAATACTCAAGAAAAGTGGAAACTCATGTGCATGTCCTAAAGGAGACCTTAGAACCCCACAATCAAGGAATTGGTTAATCGAATACTTTTTTGTGTTGTTCCCTTCAGCAATAACCTGGAATTGGTTTTGCAGTTGAAATCAACATCGTCAAGTTCAGATTTATGAAGAATGTAATTACATTTTTATGCATAATGTTGGACTACACGCATGAAATTGTATTAATTATTACTTTTTATTATGCGTTTGAATATCTATCATGCAAAATAAACAAATCTGACAAGTGAAATACATATCAAATACCATAAATAATTATTTTCGAGACAGTTATGTAAACATGTGAAACTTATTAAATTAGGGCTGTGATATTGAAACATATCAACAGTATTTCAATAAGTATACTAGCCACATAAAGAAACTGTGCACGGAGAAAATATATTCTGAATTGAAATACAACACAGCAGGAACAAATGATGCAGACGCTGTAGCAGCTGAATGATCGGACCATAAGAAAATGTCAACGGGACCTGAACAACATCTGTTACGATGACGTCAGAAGATCAAAATGGAGTAGGGGGTCAAACGACAAAATCACAAAGTCAATAACGGGTATGACCACCCTGTGCGTTAATCACAGCATTGCATCGGCGACGCATGGAGTCCACCAAATGGTCATGGAAGGCCTGGGGTATGGCCTGCCATATCCTCCTCAAATCCTGTGCCAAGTCACGGACGTTATCTGGAGGATGTGGAAGACGACGCAGACGGCGCTCCATCTCATCCCACACATGCTCTATTGGGGAGAGATCTGGATAATTTGCAGGCCATGGCAGTAACATGACATTGTTATGGTGAAGGAAATCCATTGTGACCCTAGCCGTGTGAGGACGAGCGTTGTCCTGTTGAAATGTCAATCCCGGACCATGACGTTGCAGGAAAGGAATGACCACAGGCCTCAGAATCTGATCTCTGTAGCCAACACCGGTGAGATTTCCCTGAACAACCACCAAAGGGGTTCGGTGACGTGCTGTTATCCCACCCCAAATCATCACAGAGCCACCTCCAAAACGATTCCTCTCCATAATACAGTTGCGTGCATAACGTTCTCCCAAACGCCGGTAGACACGTTGGCGCCTGTCACTTTAGGAAATGTTGAACCTCGATTCATCTGTACAGACAACATTTCTCCACCCTTATTCGAGGTTGGCGAACATGATTTCGACACCATCTTAGACGGTTAACTCGATGACGGTGTGTCAGGATGGGACGTATGGCAGGGCGTCGTGGTCGAATCCCGTACTGACGTAAACGATTCCTGACAGTGTTGGGATGGATACGGCGCAGTCCAGGAATTGTATGGGATGTCGTTACTGCCATTTGGAACCTGTGTCGGAGATGTGTCACTCGAATCCATCTGTCCTGTCTTGGCGTCGTTACTCGGGGACGTCCTGAACGTGGGTGGTCGGCAACGTCATTTGTGTTCTGATAACGCCTCACCAATGCCGATATCGTGTTACGATGGCATTGGAAATGTGTTGCCACCTGTTGTTGCCTCATTCCCGCTCGGATCATTCCAATGGCTTCATGACGCTGTGCAGCTGTCAATCTTGGCATGATTTGCTTGTGATATGCTTGTGTCTGCGCCTGAGAAGTTTTGAATTTTTGAATGACCACAGATCAGTCTTTCCAAAGTGACAGCGAATTTTGAGTTGCACATGCTGTGTACAGCTGCACAGGCTGCACGTGCAGTAACACATTGCACGTCCACAGGCCCCCATCAATGACGTCATATCGCATGGCACGTGCATGAGCGTTTGAATGTCGCCAATAATTGCTGTGTTCAAACCTATATTTCATATATGGACGGTGTGCCCTTATATCTATATTTTGTCCGTGCACAGTTTCTTTATGTGGCTAGTATATTCAAACCAAAAGTATTAATTACATCATGTCAAACTATGCAATGTTTTCGTTATTACTGAATTATTAACATGGTATATTAAAGGGAAATTATGTATATTTCATCATTATAAATTGCTTTTTAAAAATGGATTCCTCCGGGTTGAATGCCAAATATACATATTTAAATGGTATGATATTTTGTCAATGTTTTGCTTTGTGAGACTAATTAATGACACTTTCATTTCAGAATCTATCTCCACCTTGAAAACAAGAGGTTCACTTTTTTGGAATACATGGAAATTACTAAACACATAACTTTCTCCACCAAAAGTTCATGGTCAGCTGATCACGGAGTAACGATATAACAAGGAAGTGAACATGTGAACGAGATACCATGGCGGACATTTATTATTTTCTAGAGAAACTATGAAACAATAATACTTTAATCCTGCTAAAACACATTTCTTAAATACCATTGTGGTGAGGTTTTATCTGTTTAGTACTTATACAGCAAACTTTCCTAAGTCACTTCAACTTTACGGCGTTTGTTTACAAAAACAGCCCAGTCATGGTCTTGATGAGAGTGCTGTCCCTTTAGCCCCTGTCCTTATACATATTAGGGTCGTACACCACCCATTTCCGATCAGTTTCAGAACCAGCAGGTATGATCTCTCGCGGAACACGACAGCAGCTCAACAAGAGTCAGTTTTCGCAACACAAATGAACGAATAAGCGCAATTCATACAACGGCCCCTTCCAACCATCGTCGCGAATCTGACGATACGTTATACATGCATTTTTGTCTTCTCACTAGCAATTTTGGAAAACGAAATAATTTCAAAGTAATTGTGCTTAGCGTTGTATTTTGAACAACGCGGCACATAACAAAAAGTAGGCTGCGCATCTGAGAAGCTAGAACCACACACCTGTACATACACCACGTGAAACGGGTCTAATAAAGTCTCATGACGTCATTCCTTTGTCGATTGGCTTCAATGACGTCATATTACAAGAGACCAAAGCCCACACTCCGTCGCAGTGGTGACTCAGCATAACACCACTGCCACAGGCTAATTTGCATATCACGTGACCGGACTTTTCTCTTGTTTGTAAACAAACGCGCTTTTTCAGAAATCAGTATAGAACAGACTAATGCAAGTATTTGGGGGCGCTTCACATATTGTTTTGCATAACTATATAGATATGCTACTACAACTGCGACAGTGAGTTGCATGACAATATATATTTATGCATCAAAGTGACCGTGTCGCTAGCTCTCCGTTGGGCTTCGATGACAGCACGTGGAGCCGTACAACCAATGTAAACATAGGATAACTACGCAAAAACAAGTAGATTTTTACGTATTTGCATACTTTCTCAATGAAAGTTAACCATTCTTTGACATTTGTTTATGAAAATGTGTAGACTTGTCAAACATGAAACGGATGAAAAGCATATGCAATATCTTGAATGGACTGTGAAAGATGTGACGAATCGTCACATAGCGCTGGCCTGTGGCAGAGGTACTATGCTAGCTGGCTGCCGGCCGCATGGAACTCTGGGTAGGAGAGTGACCAAAGCCATGGTGTGTTTATTATTGAAAGTGAACTCTCTGTAAATGTGAAAAATATGAACCGATTTAATGAATAAATAAATAAGATACTTGTGGTTTTGTATTGTTTTAGCTATGAAACTACTATGTAAATACTTTTAATGATGAAAAAGTACAATAAAAAAAGGATATTTCTCGTGTGAACTTGCCCCACTGTCCATAACTTACAAACACCAGACTCAGAAATAACAACTTATGTTTTGTTTATTCACTGTATTCGTCAGGCATGAATAACTGATAATTTCAAAGATATAACGAATAAGTTCAAAAATGTTCATTAGCATTTTGAGTTTCCAACGTATAGACTCTTTGCGTAAAAGTGCCTTAGACGTGCATTTCAGTTCTTCAACTGGAAGTGATTCAAAGTCAGCCATTCTAAATGGGAAGGAATTAATACGTATCAGGTAGCAGTTGTGATAATAATTAAGGCCTGGCCGTTAATTATGCAGATTAAATTATTAAAATAGATCTATTTATTTGGAGCTACGGGGTTTGATCATTCAATTTTAATGACTTTTCAATTCTATGAATAGGCCAAGATATTCCTTTTTGAGAAAAATATCCTGTAAGGCCTAAATCGGTAGTTTAAAATTAACTTTACACAGGTTATCATGTTCTGCTACTGCTGATTTCAAAACATTACATTTTTCTCCTAAATACATGGTTTTGTTTGAATTAGTACCTAAAGTGTCAATGTTTATGCGAACTTTCGACTTTTCTTCGGTGTTCGATGTTCATGTAGCACTTTTCTCCGTCAACGGATCAGGTCAGTGGTCTTATCCTCAACGAAATATGACAATAAATCCAATTAAATGTGTAATTTATTTCACAATCAATAGGTTCATCTATTTTGCCATGATATGGAATTAACGTAACAATATACTTTCCCTGAAGTTTTAGGAAAGCAGACGATCTTTCAATTTAGCCTAGTTCGACTGAATATGTGTTCTCTGCTTGTGAAGTATTTTTTTGAACTCATCATCACTAAATCTATCTTCGAAAACAGTTCGGAAAATCGCCGTAATCCATCGTCGTATCGGTCAACAGTGCATTGCGTTACATATGTATTATTGCGCGCCTGAAAATCCAAGACCTGTATAATATGATTATATACCTCTGATTGACTTCACTTAACCAATCAGAATAAAGTAATTAATCTAGTCATGGTAGAATGAGAATTATGTGGAACAGAATAGACGGTATTCAGTTTACAACATGACAGAACAGATCAGAATGTCACAGTAATCGGGTGTAGATGATTATTATTTTTTCACGTTCTATCATCTGTCTCTATTATAGATCACTATCATCTGCGTACAATTTTAACATTATTGACAATGTTGCAAAGCAAATCGTCTCCCATCCCAGGAACTTTACAACATCCAGATATAGTTACATTAATGTATGTTCAAATAGTAATGTTCTTTAGTGTTCAAAAGATCTGACTCTCACCAAACAGACCACACTATGAACGTCCAGCTACATCATGTTGAAACATTTCACTGTATTCCATTCTGCTCACTTTGAATGTGAATGTGATCTGGTCCCGATTTCTCGAAACACATATAAGTCTGAGCTTTGAAAACTCAGCAAAATGTATTTCAAGAAAGAAATTGTGTTGTTTTACCTAGGAAGTTATTCCTTTGCATTATTATTAGGAAACTGACATAAAAGTACATATAAGAAATCAGACACGTTAATTATTTAGAACTCTTGGGCTTATTCGACATCATGTCCATGCACACCCCAGGGTCATCTGATGTAGTTGTTGCACATGGTGCTTCACTGAAGAATAATTCTTTAATGTGAAGTTTACACGATGTACGGCTTTACCATTGGACGAGAGGTCGGTCACATGACCGCGAAACTGATGTTCATAAGTGTATGAACGACACATCTTGACGTTCATTTTGAAGTTTTGACAAGACTTTATTCTTGAAATGAGGTAAACACTGACGGATGACTTCCACATTCCTTGTTGTTTCTCATCATTTAGGACATTTAATCTTGAACTTAGCGTTTTAGGCTATCCTCGCTACAACCCATCCTTGAGAACAAAACGAAGAAAAGCACATCCAAAGTACATCGACTCGATCCGTGTCTAGACGAAAGTGACAGTTTACAGCAATCTATGAATTTACCTGAGTATCTATTGGACACATCTTTACAATCACATATCAATGATCAGTGACGAGTAACACTTGTAATAGCCACAGGTTTGTGAACAACTTCAGCAATCTCTCCCGTCACGTTTACCATGTCGGCCATTTTGACGTCTTGTCCTTGATGTAAATGTCTTACGACGCACTGTTATTGTGACTGACTCACTGTGGTAGTTCTTAACAGATCTTCCTCATCCAATGATGATATTATTTGAATACTTTTGTTGCAAAGAAACTGAAAAAAATATTCCTGTAGAGCATATTAAGCATGTTAACTATTTTATTCCTTGATGCAGCAGGTTGGTGCAAACTCCGACTATCATACAGTTTGGCCCTCACTCCCTGTAGGTTCATACTACAATGAACTCGCACAAAGTGAAAGTCAATTCTAATTAAATCATTACAGCTGTTAAATAATTATACTTGTAATATAGATTTCATAAGCTCATATAGATATATGTTTGTTGGTGTATTTTATTCAGATATTTAAGAACTCTATTATTTAAATTCATGCAACGAACATTATCATTATTGAATCGTTAACATATTGTGCCACAAGCAGTTTGATTGCATCGAACTTGTCTCTTACTGTAAACAATTCACCATATACACTTATATTTAAAAGAAATCTAACTAAACCTATTTCAGTTGTTTCTTAATATTAAATTAAGTGCAACATATCAATCATTATTGTGATAAACAAATGGTAAAGGTCATCCAATGTCATCAAAAGTTAAGTACTAAAAATAATATTTTCATTTTGAACCAAGTAATTTGTTGTCAGAAAACATGCACCAGTTAAAAATAATAAGAATATTAACACAATAATATAAAACTGCATCACAAAATATAAAGTACATGCATTAAGGATTCTAAATGTGTTTGCCTTTGACTGGAATCGAACTATAAAGATGACTGTCTGACTACCATTCAATATTAACAAGTCACCAGGTGTTATCATTACAACCCCATGCACCCTCCCGAGTCTGGTGCAAACCGGAAATGGTGTTTCGCTACTCATTCCCGAAGTTTGGTTCATTGCCATGGTTCAGTGAAAGAATACATAATGCTACTCAATATGTTTCAAAATCCAAAATCATCAAAAGACACCAGTTCAATAATAGACCGATCTATATGAGTGAGTGAGTGAGTATAATATTACGCCGCTTTTAGCACTATTCCAGCAATATCACGGCGGGGGACACCAGAAATGGGCTTCACACATTGTACCCATGTCGGGAATCGAACCCGGGTCTTCGGCGTGACGAGCGAACGCTTTAACAACTAGGCTACCCGACCGCCCCCGATCTATATGACAAGTGTTATCCAGAAATACTTGAAGGTTTTGGAGTTCTGCTAAAAGCTCCCAAATCATCAAAAGGCACCAGTTCCCCACTAGACCGATCTGTATAGAAAGTTTCAACAATATATATTAAACGCTTTTCGAGTTTTGCTCTGTAAACGGAAAACGGACGGATGGACATTGTGAATGCTATATCTCCCCACCCCACCTCACCCCACCCATCCCCCTTTTTCAACCGGGTTGGGGGTTATGAAATTATACGCTTTGTTATGTATCTCAAAGTATGAACACATCATACATGTGATGAAATACTATGTATGTGTTGTGAACCTTTCACACCCATTGAAATAATATATGTGTAGACCCGTGTATTGAAAGGGGCACTTACTGTAAAGGACGATGAACCGAATACCCCTCAGTCAGAGGGTGCAGATCTCAGGCAACATGCTCATATCCGGTTAGAATGATAGTGAAAATAGGTTACAGTTTACACGTTTAGATACGTCTACGACCCCAGAAGCGCAAATACGATAAAAAGTAAGTTTTAGATGACACTAAACGGTACATCCCCAACTCGAGCCTTCTATTAGCTAGGCCTAACGAAGTTACACGCCTGTCCCGATGAATAGCTGTAGCTGAAACTTCCACACTTGATTTTATCCACTTTGAAATGCCACAAATATGATCTTTTGTTATCTATTTAAACTTCGTGTTTGTAGTGTAATCGAACCACTTCACTTCGCTTAAGGTCATTGTAGCTTGTATCAAGGGCAAAGACAGGTCAGATGGCTTCTCTCTAATTATGTAAATTGCTGGCCCTGGTAATACACTGGTCAGTTGAAAACATTAGTCCCATTTTTTCCCTGGTCGCGGCCGCAGGTGGGCCGAAAGCACTTCACCATTGTCTAAATAAACAGTTGTGGACCCTCAGACGGACTTGTTTTGTTCATGCCGAAGTCATCACTTAGATCATCCAACTCTAAGTGTGATACTGGTGCGAGAATCCAAACTCCGGTACCTCAAGCTCAAGCTTTCAAGATTAAGCCAAAGGTCTGTGCAAAGGGCAAAGACAGGTCAGATGGCTTCTCTCTAATTTAGTAAATTGCTGGCCCTGGTATTACACTGGTCAGTGGAAAACCTTAGTCCCCTTTTCTCCCTGGTCGCGGCCGCAGGTTGTCGGCCGCCACGCCAAGGCACTAATTGAAATAATCCTTATCAAGAGCAAGAACAAGAAAATTGTGACATTGATCCAGAACTTTGTTTTTGTTTGACTCAAACCCTCTTTTATTGAAAGGCTGATTGTGCATTTTAGGTAAGCATAATTTCCTTTCTGTGTTAACATGTGCATAACCTCATGGCTGACCATTCTGACAGATGGGGCATACCATACAGTCTGAAGCAGCCACAGCAGTATCACAAACCGAATCCCAAACTGAGTCATTATCATGCATGGTTGCGATAAGATACAAGATTGCGCAAACGTTCCATATAGAATAGTGACAATATTCTATAAACTATTTAAACAGATACATAATAAGTCAGGATAACAACACAGTTCTACCCAGTTAAATTTTTCATCTGGATCACTCAACCTTAGCTTGGTGAAGTGGGTACGTTTTTTAAAATCTTCCAGTGTTCTAGATAGGGTTCAAGTTTAATTTCTGACTTAAATTTTCTATATGTTCCAAGTTAGTTTCCTGAATTTATTTTATTCGGTTTACCTTGAAACGATGCGTGAAACATGTCTGTAAACTTTGATTGTAGGTCCTTCATAATGATGGAAGAAATTAGATCACTTTCTTAATGTCAAATTTATCTAGGAAGCATATGAATTTTAAAGTACCATCCAATTGTATATTTGACCATAGTTATTGATTCATTAAAAGCATGTTTTAAAACAATATTGGAATATTGTAAAATATTGAATACTTGATTTAATTACAGAAGGGAGATAAACCAAGCTCTGACCTACATGACCAGGTGTATTTGTTGAGAAAGTCCCAGAACACGTTTGCAAAATTTGTTCCTAATATTTCAGGAGTAAAAGTATCCATATACTTGAGTAGAACCGAGTCAATTCCCAATATCTCAGAGTTATATAGGACAACAGGTTCAACAACTGCCTTAAAAATTCTGCAACAGACATTTTGATCTAAATCATCTCTAAACAGGCTAGAAGAGAGCACATAGTAGGCCCTAGTTTTGTCCTTTATTTTCAAGAGATTCTACACACTATAAAAGCGAAAGCTTTACGCAAGTAAAGAGAGTCACGTGTATATAATGATACCCCACGTTGTACTTCAGATTATATATATATAGACACCCATTAACTGACCACCGGTACAGACGCGTATATAGCAGCACAAATAAGTATCCACACATACGACATGATACACGATATACATATGGGAGCAACCCCAATATACAACATTGGTAAATGAGGTTAACCACCTATTCGAAAAATCCAGCACAGAAAGGCACACGCGCATGGTTTATTATACTTATACACCATCCTAATCAAACCAGACCAAATCAACTAAGTCAATGGGAAAATATCTGAAACAGTACGTGACATGGTATAGGTCCAAAAGTGTGAAGGTTAGGACCGAGAGCGTGAAAACCAAATGGAATAGTATGGAGTTACAAACTCATACTATGAAATCCGAGTGCGTGACGAGTTAAGACCGAATGAACTATACGGGTTATGCTTGAGAATGGGTTATGAGTGAAGTGAGGTGTCAGCTGTCGGAACCAGGTACAGGGGCAACCCACAGACAAACGAGCCATCCCGCCATTGTCTGGGGGCCCTGGAGAGACACCAGTAGTTGTAGTGAGAAGGATTCAGTGATGCTAGTATAGTGTGAGAGACAGAGGATGATGTCAGCTGTGTAGAAACAGGTACAGGACAACCCCAGACAAAAGAGCCATCCCGCCATTGTCTGGGGGCCCTGGAGAGACACCAGTAGTTGTAGTGAGAAGGATTCAGTGATGCTAGTATAGTGTGAGAGACAGAGGATGATGTCAGCTGTGTAGAAACAGGTACAGGACAACCCCAGACAAAAGAGCCATCACGCCATTGTCTGGGGGCCCTGGAGAGACACCAGTAGTTGTAGTGAGAAGGATTCAGTGATGCTAGTATAGTGTGAGAGACAGAGGATGATGTCAGCTGTGTAGAAACAGGTACAGGACAACCCCAGACAAAAGAGCCATCACGCCATTGTCTGGGGGCCCTGGAGAGACACCAGTAGTTGTAGTGAGAAGGATTCAGTGATGCTAGTATAGTGTGAGAGACAGAGGATGATGTCAGCTGTGTAGAAACAGGTACAGGACAACCCCAGACAAAAGAGCCATCCCGCCATTGTCTGGGGGCCCTGGAGAGAGACCAGTAGTTGTAGTGAGAAGGATTCAGTGATGCTAGTATAGTGTGAGAGACAGAGGATGATGTCAGCTGTGTAGAAACAGGTACAGGACAACCCCAGACAAAAGAGCCATCACGCCATTGTCTGGGGGCCCTGGAGAGACACCAGTAGTTGTAGTGAGAAGGATTCAGTGATGCTAGTATAGTGTGAGAGACAGAGGATGATGTCAGCTGTGTAGAAACAGGTACAGGACAACCCCAGACAAAAGAGCCATCACGCCATTGTCTGGGGGCCCTGGAGAGACACCAGTAGTTGTAGTGAGAAGGATTCAGTGATGCTAGTATAGTGTGAGAGACAGAGGATGATGTCAGCTGTGTAGAAACAGGTACAGGACAACCCCAGACAAAAGAGCCATCACGCCATTGTCTGTGGCCCTGGAGAGACACTTGGTGTCATGTCGCTCTGCCGCAGGGTTATCTGATGGATTCCACCTTCTACCTGTCTCTTGATCTCGGACAGGTCCATAGGCGCTCTCGATACCAATTGGAGAGTGTTTAGAGCGATCATTCACTCTCCTACAAGGCCCGGTGGTATAGGGCCAGCTAACCTAGGGAAAATTTGTGTAGTTGAAGATGTCGGATACAGGTAATGTGCGTAGGAGATTAGTTAACACAAGGGATGTGTTTAGTAGTGTAGTAACTTGAGGATGAATGAGTGCATTCAGAGCACTATAAAGAGCGGCTGTGATCGGGTTATGAAAATTGAAAGTTCTAAAAATAATTAATAAATTATTACTATCCAGAGGGATGATAAGCCAACAAGGCATCTCTAATAAGGATGGTATTCTTGGAGACTTCTGTGAAACTTGTTCAGAGATGAAACATTTCTTGAATAAGCATTTAATTGGTTGGCACTGGAGAGCGCGGACAAGACCTCCTTGAATGTGACGCTTCCAACAAGATCTTATTGATAAGATTGTACAACTGAAAAGTCAGTAGAGGCTGCCAATAACACCCTCCGCAGATGAACCAAGATATCCCCTGTGAGTGTCTGAGCCTACAGTGACAACCTGTCTCGTAGGACACACGGGCAATTCACAGCCATAACGCAGTTACCCCTGATGAAGTTTAGGGTCAGTTCTGATAATATCTCGGTGTTAATGATCCATCACAGACACTGACAAAACTTGATATAGTAACGTAGAGTCTCTGACCTGTGTTGCGCCAGAGTGAAAATGTACGAGTCGAAGGGAACCCCTTTATAACGAAGGAAGGCCTGTACCAGATTGACAATTGTGTGAATAGCCACAGGGCTCTAGAGGTGCCAAACGGGAGCACATGCTGCTGAAAGTGTTGACATTGAAAATAAAGAAATGAGATGTGTCACAGTCTTGAGGGCGGTCGAGCAATTCTATGAAGTCGCACTGTTGAATGTGGAATGATATCTGTTCCAGTTTGAGAATCCTGAATTTAGGAGGGGTCTGTAAGTAGTGCTTATTCACGAATTTTAAGTAACGAATCCCTCACGGCTTGGTGGAATTCGTTTGGGCTAAAAGGATCAGAGGGATATGGTCTTTCAGAACCTCCTATGTTGCCTGTTTGGACAACAAAACCTGGATGTTGATCCAAACGAGTGAGGCATGCTCTTATAAGTAAGGTAACTCTGAATGGTGGGACGTAAATAGTGGCCGACATCCCCGATGGTTTCTTGAAAAAGCTGATCCCAAGTCTTACCTGTTGGTGTGGGAACCACCAGGGTAGCTTGGAGATTGCAGGTTTCAGCCCCGAAGAGAGAAGTCAGAGATAACCTGTATTCCATTCCAAAGATGGGTACAATGAGTGAAGCCCATTTCTGGTTTACCTGTCTGTCGTGATATTGCTGGAATATTGGTGAAGGCTGCACAAAACCACACTTACTCAGACTCAACGTCTTCCAACGCAACCCACCCCACCCCACACTTCGTTAAAGGGGTGACCCCTCTTGTCAGAGGACGTGCGAGCCGCAGTATTGGTACTTAAGGCCCACCGGTCTGTAGGAGACGAGGCCAAAATATATTTTGAGCACTTGCCTTGCAATGTTGAGATTCCATTAAACAAGGAGGCTGATCATGGTTCTCACAGGAGTTCCATATAGGAATTTCACTATTTCACTATTGTATATTCCGTTGTGACCATCCACTCCCCGACCCCACAGGAGAAGTGTGAGACACAAGGTTAATGAGATGAGGGGTTCCTGTGAACCACAAACACAGAACTATGTAAAACATACCATGATGGGTAGACACAATAACAAATGGACAAGGACAGTTTTGATGAGATGCATCAATTCTTCAAATAATATTTAGTTTAAAATAATTTAAGATAATTATTTTAATCAACACAGACATGTTTAAACAATATTCATGTATTCCAACTTCAAGGCATTTAGAAGTTGGAGTACTAAGTAAGGATAAGAAACATGGATGAAAACCTTCTTTATTACAATGTTCATGTTGTATGTTTTCCCAAGTAAATGCTGTTTAATGGGCATTTTACATCACAGTTCGTGTGACTATCTTCCATTCGGCATGGACAAGAAATCATACCTGCTGTTTTAAACCATCAATATGGCAGAAAATAACACAGTAACATGTACAAACAAATGAGCAGGTATTAATAATTGTTGGGAAAATTATAGAGCGTTTCCCACTTATGGTTTGTTCCGTACACCAACACTAGCCACACACACTATAATAATCCGATCAGTTCAGAATCAACCCCCCCCCCCCCCCACACCCCCACCCACACCCACACCCACACCCATCCATCCCGACCCCACCCCACCCCACCCCACAAACCCGACCCCGGGATATCAAAGCCACAAGGTATTTTACAGCCCCAAACAGGCATGACAGAACCACAAGAAAACATATCTGATTTGGTCTATATACCACCCCGCGTCATGTGTATCCTTATTGTATTATATAATGTGACACCATTGTGTTTTATAACCCAATACTCGCTCCATGCGTGACAAAAGGTTTGTGACTATTGCAGACTCAGATTCCCAAGATTACGCAGTACCCATCGTCTATGTGACTGCTGTTGTCCCGCTGACACTAGTACCGTTAGGGGCACTGGTGATATCCATACTACAGAAACACTACAAGAAACGGATGATACAAAATATAAGGTTAGATTGTCATTTAGAAAGTGGACATATGTAACAAATGTAATATTTTGGATGACTCATTCTCAGTAAAGTACAAATTCTAGTACTTTCTTTTTCTTTTTCACTATCAGAGTGAGCCACCTACTCGCAAGCACACCAAGTCAGCGATCTTACGTACTCAGCCTCCGAAGCCAGCCTTCCACGAAAATGGTGGTTTAGATCACGTACTTGGATTACTTTGGCTTTGTGTATTCATAGCTTACGGCCATAGGAGATGTGCCAATTTACACTTGTCAGAGGGTACTTAACTAAGAAACTTTTATCCCAGATATTACATTTGTTACGTTTAGGTGACGGTTACATAACACCTTCAGTTACAGATAAAAAGGGCAGAATAATTCAGCGTTGTCCAGGTCATGTCATTTACTTAATCTGTTTTGTACAACTTCAGCGTAACATGGTAGGCAGGTCATAGGTCATTTACGTAATAAACTTCTTCTAAGTCGCATGGGGGGCAAGTCAACAAACGACAGTATATCTAAAGTTTTGTGCATTGTGCCATTGTCGCTCCACTGTCGCTTCACCATCACGTCACTTTTGCACCACTAACGCGATACGTCGCGTCATTTACTCATTTACGCCATTTCGCGGTTTCATCGCTCTACTTCCAAGGCCACTTTCATGATGCATGCACTTTCACGACATATCGCGAACGAAGGATAGGAACTTTTGAAAACAGATTCCTGTTGGTCTGCTTGAGTGCTTGTTGTGACGTGAACTATGCATCTGTATTTATTTGCTTATCCTGTAACTTGATTGCAAAAACTGGATCCAATGTTTATCATAGTTTTACTATAGCAGTATGTATTTGAGACAAAGATACAAGCCGTTTGAAATGGTAAGGCTATTAGTTATCCGAAAATATAGACTTCAAACAACGTGATCTACAAATGTTCTTTCAAGGTCATTTTATTTTGCTTCCGCTTGCGTTTAGAAGTCATAGTGCTTTAGGAAACAGTATTACTTCAATTTTAGCTTGCAGTGACTTGAACCTTTCTGTTGCAGAATGAAATTGTCACCTAAAGGTAAGTACACAAGACCTCTCACTAGTTTTAAGCTTGAAATTGGGTACAATGTGTGAAGCCAATTTCTGGTGTCCCCCGCCGTGATATTGCTTGAATATTGCTAAAAGCGGCGTAAAACCATACTCACTCACTAATTCAAGCTTGAAATGATTATAAAATATTATTCAATGAAATCGTGGACTGTTTCAAATTTATTTTATTCTATATGACTGGGGCAGGCAACCTGTTTCCGTACATGATGCCAGTTCATTGTTATTATGAGTATTGTACTGTGAATCACATCTGTCGGTTAATGTCCTAATGTGAGTCCATCTGGCACTAATGTGAATCTGTATGTTAATGTCCTAAAGTGAGTCTATCCGGCACCACTGTGAAGTGAGTCCATCTTGCCCACTAATTCGACTTTGTCTGCCTGAAGTGAGTATGGCTGCCATTTATGTGAATCTGTCTATTAATGTTCTAATGCGGGTCCATCTGGCACTGCTGGGAATCCGTCTGTTAATGTCCTGACGTCAGTCCATTTGACGCAAGTGTGTCAGTGTGGTATAGAGTGTGAGCATGTCTCCAGAACTGTGTCAGTTTGGTATAGTGTGTGACTGTATCCCTCTACCTCTGTCAGTGTGGGGCATTGTGTGCGCATGCCTTCCTATCTCTTTCATTTGTCTCTCTACCTAAACATGTATTTCAGAAGAAAGTGCTAAAACGGGTGTATCTGTTGTCATCGGTTTTGTTAAAGTAAGTCAAAATATTATAGTTATTCAAGTGGAAATCTCCAAGATATTGTTATGCTTCCAGAAACAGTTGTGGTGCATTTATCACTTTATGTAGTTGTTTCCATGTCATATTCTGCATTACAACATCTGTGTTCCAGACTGCAGTGAGAGGAAGCCACTGAACCCGGAGACGAACCAAGGGCTTGAACTACGGGGTAGGTGGGGGTAAGACGATAGCAGATAAGACAGTGAAAACGTGACATTCTCATTATTCTGTACAACATATTCTTGTATCAGCCAGAAAGCTTAGTCATTATACAAATCATCACTTTTATGAAAAGACTAAGAATAAAAATAAATTGTTTATAAAAACAACAATGACATCTGTATTTAAATTTACTAAAAATACAAGTCACATTACAGCACCACCAACTTTATTATCATTTGATCTCTGCATCCAAATCCGAACGAATGGTTCAACAAATGTGTATTGTTTCAGTCTACTCCCCCGGAGACCTGATACACGAGTTGGGTTGAGGAAATGGCACAAGTATTGCAGTGTACAAACCAGATGTACGCAAAACTATACTCACCAACAAAAGTTCCTATGACACCAATATTTTGGTGTATTTCTCAAACAAGTAAAGTTTGGTTTTCAATATTGTAGTACATGTATGGAATCAAGTCACAAAAACGCTACTGCTTCAGAAAAGCATGTATACCATGCAAAAGTTGACTTTTATGCAAGAATGGGTATAAAAAATTGTGCGTTAGCGGGATTACGTATGCATTGTTTAGCATCACGCTGACAACAACCACTCAGAAAAACAACAAAATTACGCAATTATTCAACATTACGAAATGGCACGCCTGTCCGAAAATGTGCGTCTGCGAGCCATTGGTATGCTTGAAGCAGCATCGAGTTAACGTGATGTTGCAAGACACTTTAACGTCCACAGAAACACCGTTTGGTGTTTATGACAACGTTGGCAACAGACGAATGCAGTCAGAAACCATCCTCGGAGTGGCAGGCCACGCGTAACCAATAATCGACAAGACAACTGGATTCGAACAACACACCTACGAAATCGATTCAAGCCAGCAACAGTGACTGTAAGAAGCATCGCTGGCCTTCGACGAATATCTTCACAAACCGTACGTCGTTACCTCAGATGTGCAGGGATTGTCGCCAGAAGACCCACCAGACGTCCAAATTTGACAGGAAACCACCGTCAAGCACATCTACAGTGGTGCAGACAGCGTCTACTCAGAACGGCCATGCAGTGGGGACAACTTCTTTTCACTGACGCGTGTCTCGTTTTCACCTCAGCCACAGCGATGGACGGATTCGAGTGTACCGACGTCGAAGTAAACGGTACGTCAATCATTGTGTCATGGAAGAAGATCCGTCCGTTTGATAGTGGTAGAGGGAAATCTCAATGGACAGCGCTACCGCGACGAGATCATCGGCCCTGTTGTGCTACCGTTTTTGCGTCGTCATGGCCCAGGCATTACTTTTAAACATGACAACGCCCGGCCTCATATTGCTCGACTTGATCAGCATTTTCTTCAACAAAACAACGTAAATGTCATCACCAACCGAGCAGATATGGGATGAGATGGATCGGCGCCTTCGACGTCATCCACGTGTTCCTCAGACACTCCAGGAACTTCGAAACATGCTCCAGCAGATATGGACAGATATCCCACAGGACTTTGTGCGACGACTGGTCCATTCCATGAGACGAAGATGTATTGCTTGCATCGCAACCAGAGGTGGACACACACGCTATTGATTCGTAAATTGACATTTTGGCATGTTCATGTTTTTTTTATGAAATCACGCATTTTTCTGAAACCAGTATGGCAAATTAAACCATTACAGGAGTCATTTATCTGTTCCAAACCGAAATTGTTTCAGATTGGTAAGAAACGTAACTTTGCATTAAATCTTATTCAACGTCACAGGAACTTTTGTTGTTCAGTATATGTTAGACCCTTAATCATGAAAATATCTAAGCCGTACATACACAAACGAGCCCTCTACAGTCATGATATTAAAGAATGCAAGAAATGTTTTATGTTGTCACTGTAAGATGAATGTGAGCAATGTAGATGTAAGATAAAAATGTGAGGCATGTGTTACAGATATACCGACTCCCGCGCATAGACAAGACACGGATCTCCAAAGACTTGCCAGCGGTGAAGGAAAGCTGGAGGCAATAAAGCAGATCCTGGTAGCAGGGGGGGGGGGGGGGGGGGGTGACGTCAACAGTGGCGACAAGAATGGGAAGACACCGGCTATGGTTGCAGCAGAGTCTGGACACAGAAAAACGGTTGAATTCCTTGTAAGTGAAGGAGCCGATGTGTCACAGATGGACACTAACGGTAACAACACCCTTCACTTCGCCTGTCAGGGAGGAGACGTGGACACGGTAAAGTTTGTCCTGTCACTTAACAAGTTGACCTCAACGCAAGGGACAACTACGGACGGACAGCGTCCGACGTGGCGAAACACTATAGACATGAACAAGTGGTGCTTCTCCTGGAGACATGTTGCGTCACGAGTGTGTAGACACTGAAGGAGGACAGTGTTATAGATTCTGACGATGTGTGCCTTTAAGATCGTCGTGATCTATATGTCAGGCTGAAGTGAAATTCTTTGTTGTCGTTTAGGAGAAATTAGAAATTTTGAGACATTTTGTCATTTGTTGTGTCATAGTCTTTGCATAGTCATGTAAGAAAATTGTTAGCTGAGTGTTAATTACATATGACATGATCAAACAAACAATCTTTGTACAGGCTGTGCCTTAATTGTTTCTTGATCAAAAACAAACAATCTTTGTACAGGCTGTGCCTTAATTGTTTCTTGATCAAAAACAATTTAGACACAACATGAATCAAATTCAGAGTCAAAACCATCAACTCCACACTGTCAGTATAAACAAAATCAGTTTAAGCCCTTATGATGATAAAAGATTTGTTTTGAAAGATAAGATTCATACGTTAGCTCATGGACACTATAAAATTCCTTCTACCAATGTGTAAAGTGTTTTAACTACATAAGAACCATTTCATGCCTTCAGTGGTCTTGTTTTGTATGTTTGTATATAACGATCCTTGGTAAAATGTTTCCTATATTTTATCTACATCTGTATGCATGTCATATGTAATTAAACTTTCATATGTATTTGTTATGAGGTATTATTCTGTCACCTCACAGTTGTAAATACCGAGTGTAAATACCTGACCCATTTCCCCCAGTAACAGCATTCACAGCAATGTTGACACAGTACATAGTTTTATTGCAACTGGGGAAGGTAACGTTTACTGTACTGAGGGTCTATGGACTTTATGTGATTAAAACATTATGTTGCTTGTTGTACCTTTGAATGACTTATATGTGAATAAATATACACATTAAACGTCGATTGTCTGTTATTTGTGTTGTTGTTGAACACTTGCTGAGGGAATTTCTTACTGCAATGATAATCCTACAGCTATTCTGTATCAGTTTCATCACAAGGATTGATGTAATTACATATGAAAAACAGACAGAAATGTAAAACTGTTAACACACGGTTTATTTCATTAAAACACAAAAATCAAATATTAAGACAATAACAGTAAAAATGTACATGGAGTGATTATTCAGTGTCTGTGTCATCATCATCATCAACATCTAACTGTTCACGCTCTTGATCTTCAGCCTCAGAAAGATCTACATGAGACAGAATGTCTTTGACAACAGGTTTCATCCACTTGTTGATTTTAGCAGACAATCCTTTGGAATCAATATCGGGATCCATAGCTCTCACTTTCTCCAGGATAGGCTTGAAGAGGGGTCCATATCCAAAGTAACTCACATATCGGATAGCTGTTGCCATTCGATCTAGAAAGGTAGCTTCCCAGCATTTCTTGAGCTTGTTTTCAATCCATCTCTCACTTTTCCCCTGATCTTCATACTCCTCTTTCTTCTTAAAGACATCATCTTGACAGTGCTTTAGAGTGTGTTTCCACATGTATTCTAAGCCTTTCACCTCCCACTCTTTATCAGCTTCACTGAATTTAGAGGTCATTGTAGGCTGTAGAACATCACTTTCATCAGCTGTCTCCATTTTAACTCGTTTCCTTAGGGGTCCCCCTCCATTCTCAGGGCACCATGATCTGACATGACGCTGAAGGTCATGATTATTTTCAAACACAATACCACACTCGTCACAGGAAGGCATAGTTGCAGTGTCGTCCTCTGATTCACTGTCCACTGGAGCAGCTACTTCTGAGATGTGATCTCTTCTGGTGTCTGGCTTCAAATGATACTGATTGACAGCCTGCTCCTCTTTTATGGGCTGTGGGGTGATGACTGTTTCAAGTACATTAGGTTGTAGTCTTCCTGATTCCAAGGTAGTAGGACGCAAATCGATTGTCAGATTGCCATAGGGTTTTTCAACAGCTTCTTTATACACAGACATAAACTGATCAGCATTGTTTGGATAGATGCGCCTGGCAAACAAGTTGACTTGATGTCTGTCCACAGGGGAATTAAACAGTGTCACGTAATGAGAATTCAAAGCAATGTCACGTGACTCCTTACCTCTGGGAAACAGATTTTGTAACAGTAAGAAAATAATGACATTCTTATGGTGAGAGGTTCGGGTGAACAGTTGGGAGATGCGTTTATCATCTTTAGCCTCTGACATGAGGTCATCCAGTACAATCATGTTGTTATTCCGTGCATCCAGATAGTTATCCTCGTGCAGGTTGTAAGGAATCCCCTTCACAAACGTCACATAGGGTAACTGTTCACTGATTATCTGATACAGAGGCTGCCACTCCATATAACACCAGATAATGTTATTGGGTACAGGTTGGATGCGATTCTGTAGTAAAATGTTGTACACAAACATAGTCTTGCCACTTCCACTTGGACCCACCAACACAGTATTGGATGGAATGGTAAAGTAGAACTGTTCTTTTAGTGCTGGAGGAGGTGGAGGAGGAGGAGACGTGGGAGGAGGAGGAGGAGGAGGAGGAGGTGAGGTTCCCAGAGGAGGAGGAGGAGGAGGAGGAGGTGAGGTTCCAGGAGGAGGAGGAGGATATGAATGCATCTGTCTCCTATGTCTATGCATATTATCATTTCTAGAGAACTGTCTCCCACAATCAGGACACGATGTGGACTCCATGACGATAGAAATGCAACTGACACTGGAATAAGAGGAAGACCCTTATATAATTTCCAGGTCAGTCTCTGGGATCCAACTGTTAAACCTTTTAGGATAGCCCATCCATTTCACAAACATCTCTTTAACACCAGCTCGCTTCCGTTTCTTTAAAACCTTCTCCACTCTCCATACAGTGTCTGCAGGCTTGTCTACTCTCTGTAGTTCATTTGCATAGAAACTGCCTTGATCCGGATCATCAGCCATATCTTTCAACAGATAGATAGGCATACCATCACGATAGAACCTTCTTCTGATAATAAAGATTTCCTCAGTCCATTTTTCTTGATAGTCTCTTTGAAATGTATGTCTCAAATGAGAGAGTCTCACTTGATCGCCCACTTTAAATTTAAAGGGTTTCTTCATGGACTTCTGTTTGATTTCCGCTTTTGATTTGACTGGTCTCGTCAAAGTGTCAATGTATTGTTCTTTCCATACCAGAGCTTCATTCGTTTGATTAATATCTGAGGGTGATCTTTCATTCAATGATCTGTGAGGTCTGTGGTTATAATCCCGGACGAGGTCTTGTAAAATATCCAAATAATGATACGTTTGTTTGTAGGTGAAATATCTGTACATCGTGGTCTTGAGGGTCCGTATCACTCTCTCGGCATAAGAAGCCTTGGTTTCATTCTTTGTGGCATAGTAAGTGATGCCCTTGTTTCTTAAATAAGACCTCATTTTCTTATTTTCAAATTCTCGCCCTTTGTCTGATCGTATAATTTGTGGCAGGGTAGCACGGGAAAATATCTTCTTCAAGGCCTTAATGACCGCATCTAGTGTTTTATTTTTAAGGGGCTCAACCCACAGAAAACGTGTAAATACATTTATAGCTATGAGTAAGTATTTCA
This sequence comes from Haliotis rufescens, assembly GCF_023055435.1. Taxonomy (NCBI): domain Eukaryota; kingdom Metazoa; phylum Mollusca; class Gastropoda; order Lepetellida; family Haliotidae; genus Haliotis; species Haliotis rufescens. The sequence goes on from NW_025964334.1 coordinate 61,386,429, forward strand.
CACCATCATTGTCCGAGGCTATATTAGATACATCAGCCAAGTCAATATCCCATCGAGCATTGAGGCCTGAAGCCACCACTCTGTTCCGCTTGAACTTGTATCTTAAAGGTCGCTGAAGCGAAAAGGCATCTTGGGATGTCAACCACTTCTTTATGTGATGCAAACTAATATCAACTTTCCCCTCCTTTTTCACAATGTGATACAACTTAGCAGGCCCAGAAAAGGAGGCTGGGTGTTTGGGATTCAAATAAATACTAGACAAATATGCTTTCCATCCGTCAGCAGGCATGGTTACACGTGAAATGAAGCCCACACGATGTAAATAGAGCTTATATGTTTATCCACTTCATAGCCTATCAAAACTACAGAGACGGGCCTAGGTTACCTTCAATAACAAATGTGCTTGTGTGTTTATGTTAACCCGTGGATACAGAGGACTGCCTTCCTGGAAGGTTTGTTTACACAACTGTTTGCCTTCAGTGGAGAAGACTGTTATGTGACCTAGTTCGTCCTCGTGTTTACAGTAACAAAACAATTCTCCTTTACCTATGCAACTAATGTAAACATAGAAGAACTGGCAACTTTGCACCCTTTCTATTTTAAAAGGAATTTTTATAATACTATTGTTTAGTTTTAATTATACTGATTAGGCTATGTTTGAATGTATAACCGTTGGTCTATCTTAAGCCAAGGTTTTCCCAGATTGCAACACAACCTGTAATGTACTACGCTGGTAAGCTATTTTTAGCGTGACGTCATTCTTATACCTCCGTGACTCGGGTCAATAGGTGCAAAATGTCCCTGGGGCAGAACGCCCAATGTTCTTTCATCAGCTCTAGTATCTGTCGCGCGCTGTGCAGCGAGATTTGCTGATAAGTCAGTTTTAGGATATGTAACATGTTAATGGAATTCAGACACGCGGCAAGAAGTCAAACTTAACCATGTCAACAAGTTATTGGGATAACATATCCCTCAGCTATGTACAGTTACCTCTAAGGGACTATGGGATGTGATGTATTTGGTTTATTACAGCAAATAACTTTTTAATGTGAAGTTTACACGATATACGGCTTTTCCATTGGACGAAAGGTCGTATTCTTGAAATGACGTAAACACTGACGGACTACTTCCACATTCCCTGGGGTTTCCGCAAGCAAGCTCAGACGTTCATACAGTTTGCTCCTCACTCTGAGAAGGTTTATACTCCAATAAACACACACAAAGTGGAAGGCGGGCTTTCAATATGCCTTTTTAAAATTAGACCACAGGGCGACAATGCGACAAAACCACAATTTTCAAGGTCTCGTTGTGGCATTGTCGACCCATTATATATTTGTGAAAAATGCGTTAACTTCAGGTAATGTTACAGTTAGGAAGCTGTGACCATCTTAGTGGTACGAGTACTGATGCGTCCGTGGGTCCATAGCAGTTTATTGTGAGGTCTTCTCTGTAGATGCTTAATGCTCATGCAACTACAAATTGTACGGCTCACGCTGGTTTACATGCATATATAGCTTCTAAAAGTGTCATATTCTTAAAAATGTAATGAAGCCAGACCACGTAGTTCCTCATCGAAAATCCACATGCCACTAGTGCAGCGGTCGTCCGGAAGATCTTACACTATACCGTATAAGACAAGGACGAGTCAAAGCCTGACCTGTGACCTAGTGGCCCCCATGGGGTACGTGTTTGTCGGAGGAAGGGGGGAAGGAAATGTGCCCACTGCCGAGCTCGCGACACACTGTATACTATGTAATATACAGAATATTACACTTGATACATGTATACTGCATGTGATACACATTTGCGGAAAAGGTACAACTTTCAGGATTAACGATTCAAGTTGCATATACTCCTTATAGAACAGACCGCCGTCATATCACTGGAATATTGCTGAGAAGGGCGTTAAACAGCATACACAATTTCTTTTCAAAATGGAGCGCTGCAGTCATTTCAAATAGACACATATATTTTTACATACTGAACAACAAAAGTTCCTGTCACATTGAATAAGATGTAATGCAAAGTTATGTTTTTTACCAAATCGGAAACAATTTCGGTTTGCAACAGATAAAAGACTCCTGTAAGTGTTCAAGTGGTTTAATTTGCCATACTGACTTCAGAATATGCGTGATTTCATAAAAAAAAAACATGAACATGCCAAAATGTCAATTTACAAATCAATAGCGTGTGTGTCCACCTCTGGTTGCGATGCAAGCAACACATCTTCGTCTCATGGAATGGACCAGTCGTCGCACAAAGTGGTTGAGTGGTTGACGTCGAAGGCGACGATCCATCTCATCACACAAGTGCTCGAATGGTGATGACATTCACGTTGTTTTGTTGAAGAAAATCCTGAACAAGTCAAGCAATACGAGGCCGGGCGTTGTCATGTTGAAAGGTAATGCCTGGGCCATGACAACGCAAAAACGGTAGAGAAACAGGGCCAATGATCTCGTTGCGGTAGCGCTGTCCATTGAGATTTCCCTCTAACACTATCAAACGGGTCCTCTGTCTTGCTGTAATCAAACCCCATACCATAACGCTGCCGCCCCCGAACCGATCTTCTTCCATGACACAATGATTGACGTCAAATTCACCTCGACGTCGGTACACTCGAATCCGTCCATCGCTGTGGCTGAGGTGAAAACGAGACGCATCAGTGAATAGAACTTTTCACCCACCACTGCATGGCCGTTCAGAGTAGACGCTGTCTGCACCACTGTAGATGTGCTTGACGGTGGTTTCCTGTCAAAATGGGACGTCTTGTGGGTCTTCTGGCGACAATCCCTGCACATCTGAGGCGACGACGTACGGTTTGTGAAGATATTCGTCAAAGGCCAGGGATGCTTGTTGCAGTCATTGTTCCTGGCTTGAATCGATTTCGTAGGTGTGTTGTTCGAATCCAGTTGTCTTGTGGATTATTGGTTACGCGTGGCCTGCCACTCCGAGGATGGTATCTGACTGCATTCGCTGCCAACGCTGCCAACGCTGCCATAAACACCAAATGGTGTTTCTGTGGACGTTCAATTGTCTTGCAACATCACGATCCTCGATCCTGTTTCAAGCATACCAATGGCTCGCAGACGCTCAGTTTCGGACAGGCGTGGCATTTCATAATGTTTAATAATTGTGTAATTTTGTTGTTTTTCTGAGTGGTTGATGTCAGCACGATGCTAAACAATGCATACGTAATCCCGTTAACGCACATGTTTTTATACACATTCTAGAGTAGTGAAATGCATGGGGCTTGCATAAAAGTCAACTTTTGCATGGAATGCATGCTTTTCTGAAGCAGTTGCGTTTTTGTGACTTGATTCCATACAATATTGAAAACCAAACATTACTTGTTTGAAAAATACAATAAAATATTGGTATCACAGGAACCCTTGTTGTTAAGTATATATCTTAAGGGACCAAATCGGATCGGTTACTTCATTATTCAGCGCTGATACAACAGCTGATAATCGTGTCACCCATTCCGTTGATCTTAATCGTTCCAATTTCATTTCAATCCCATACTGATATCCAAACAAACGTTCTGCTAATGTCCTGTTAAATCTTTCAACGATAGCTTGACTACGGTGGGCCTCTTTTTCACCACGCCTGATTGCGACATAGTGCTTTGTTAATAGTTTAGTTATTGATCCCATAAACTCTTGACCAGGATCTACTTGAAGTAACTTAGTGGTCCGCATATATATATGCGGCTCAGTGCATAAGCTACTTCTGTTGAATCTTTTGAGGTTAATGGCTCAGCCTCTTTGTACCGACTAGCTACATCTACTACGATTAAAGCGTATTTATATGTTTTGCGTCTTTTCATATCATGGGGGGAGAAACAAGAGGTCAGCCTGATGAACTTCATTCATTGTAAAAATATTAAACTTCTTCCTCGGTATATAACGCGGTGCCGATAAGTATATTTGCCACATCGCTTGTTTCCTTAACCAATCCTTAGCTACGTCTTTAGATACCTTAGCCACAGTGGCTAATTTTTGTATTGCTCCTATACCTTTCCAATATCCTCGCGGGCTATAGTAAATGTTGTCCATTTTTAATTAATCGTTGAATCGCATCGTTGGTTTTGCATAAAATATTACCTCTGTAGTGTAGGTATTTGGGTATAAATCTGGCTCCAGTGGAGCTGTGGTAGAATAACCATTACCAATAAAAAATTATGTCATAGAGGCATTGATAGGATTCAGGTGGTGGTGAGCTAGAGCCCTTATCATTACAATTTAGCTTAGTCTCATGATGATTTTTGATCGCATCGTAGTTTTTGCACTAAAAATTCCCTCTGTAGTAGCAGCATAGGGGTATAAACCTTGCTCCAGTGGAGTCGCGGCAGAATCACAATTGCCTATACTACTCCCTGTAGTGTACAAAACAATAACATTATAAAAACAAAAGTACACAGGTTCCATGTACATACCCTGTATATGAACATGAACTTAATAATCAATGATATATGAAATTATTACCCTTAAACCTAAAGTAAACAAACAATTCATAAAGGGTGATAACTCAATTCCGACATCACAAGAAACATGGTCCATGGTTGTAGGTGAGGTGAGGTGAAATGGGGTTTAAGGTCGTGTCCAAGATTGCTGCACTTATATAGCAACGTGCATGTACGTGTGTGTGTTTGTGTGGCTGCTTGTACTAGTCCAGACTGATGCCGATTTATTTACATTTAGTACTAACTACTAAATGACTTTATCGCGCGTATCCAAACCATGGGCTAATTACGTCTGTAACCCAATCACGCCTCGTAACTCAATCAACCCCGGGTCACCACTCCGGGGCACCGTGCCCGGGGAATAATCCCGCGCAAGCATCATCCTGCCCTTTGTCTGTCCGTCATTCGCGAACAGCCCTTCCCCAAGTACACACGTGTGTCACTGTATCTAATCGCTTTCGCTTTGTACGTTTCCTTTGTACCCAGTCGCGACCGCTTCGCCGATTACGCTTTGAATACCATCTATTCCAACTGTCGCCGTATCGCATTTACACAATCGCGACCGTTTCGCCGATTATGCTTTGAATACCATCTATTTCAGCACTCGCCGTATCGCATTTATTCCGTTCTACTCCCGAACTTCACCCTCGGGACAATTTTACGCTTGTGGAATACCAACTCAACACCTCGACCTTTCGTGATGCCTCCCAAGAGAAGAGCTTGTGAGGGGAGCTAAGCAGGCCAGGACAACCAGAAGACAAACCCCGGGAGTACACATTGTACAGGAGGCAATAGCTGATGGTGAGTCTGCCAGTTACGGAAATATCGAAGGTGGCAACAGAATTAACGTGCAATCGGCGCAGCTTGTAAATGCCGCGCAGGCTGCCAACTCAGCTACCCAGGTAAATGAGCAACTGGAAAAAAAACTCCAGTTGCGGAAACATTCAGCGCCCGGCCCGGTTAGCGCAAACCAACAGGTAAGGCTTGGTTTTAGTTCCCCCACCATTTCGCCCAACATAGGGGGAATCCCCGATGCTCACAACGAGGCCGACGGTGACGCGGCTTGGCCAGCCAATCACATCGCAGGATACGGGGATTCCCTTTCCTTCCGTGCGGATGTAATAGACGCGCAAGTCAAACAACAGGTGAGGGAAGAAATCTGGCGTGGCGAGTATGTCGACCTCGGCACAATCCTACCAAACACCGAGGGAAGTCACGAGGACGGTACGATTACCATGGCGTACGACTCCTCAGGTAAGGTAATTTTTAAACCAATAAAGCAGCAACCAAAGCGCCTGTCCCTGGCAAGCTGGACTTCAGCTTTCCACATTTTCATGTGTATATATGTTAGTAGGCACTCCGAGGTCCGCACAACCCAGGGGTTGCTGTCCTACATGGAAACCATAAGAACGGCGGCACTTCGATTCGGGGGGGATGCCTGGTCAACCTACGACCAACAATTCCGACACAGAATGTCAAGGGACCCCTCACGACGCTGGGACAACATCGACGGGGAGTTGTGGCTGAAGTACATGGTAACACAGCCGGTACTACAACCAGAATCAGGCGGACGGGGCGCAATGACACGCGTACAGGGGGACATCGCCAGTCAGGTATGCTGGGATTTTAATAAATTTGGCTGTAGCAGGGTCAACTGTTAGTACACTCACAAATGCGGTAAGTGTGGCAAACATTCCCATAGCTCTAGGACCTGCTTTCGAGGGAATGGGGTCCAACCGACCCCATACAAGCCCAATCAGCCTTTTCCTAACAGAAAACCAGCCGTCAAGGCAGGTAAATTCAATGGCCCCTTCCCCCATGGATCTCAATGAAATGGCACCCTGGTTACGCCAATATGCTAGTGTCAATTACAGAGATGCAAATTATTTATGGTTAGGTTTTAGCTTTGGCTTTAAGCTCGAGTTCCAGGGAAGCCGCACGGGTCGCTTGGCACGAAACTTGCGATCAGCCACGCACCAAGACACGGCAGGCTACGTGAAACAAAAACTACAAAAGGAAGTCGACCTTGGCAGGATGGTGGCACCCTTCAAGAACACCCCCCTAGACAACCTCCAAGTATCCCCAAGAGGCCTGGTGCCCAAGAAGCAGCCAGGATATGGTCAGCACCTGGGTAAGCATGCGGAGGAATTCCGTCTAATTCACCATCTATCCTATCCCAGGGGTATATCTATAAATGACTTTATAGACACAGAGGCCTGCTCTGTTGTGTAATCAGATTTGATGAAGCTACCCATATGGTTCAACAACTGGGAAAGGGAGCACTACTAGCAAAATTCGGCATTCAGTCGGCATTTAGAATTATACCAGTCCCCCCATCCGATTTCGAGCTGCTAGGCATCAGATTCGAAGGTGAGTTCTATTTCGATAAATGCTTACCATTTGGCTGCTCCATATCTTGCGCCATATTTGAAACGTTTAGTACCTTCTTGCAATGGTGCATGCAATCGCATCTTCCAACGTGTCCGATCATGCATTACCTGGATGACTTCCTAACGGGGGGCACTGCAGGCACCAGCCACTGCTCAGAGAACCTTAACGGATGCGTGAATACACTAGAACAGCTTGGGGTTCCTATTGCGCACGACAAGACGGTGGGCCCCACAACCAAACTGACATTCCTAGGGCTGGAAATCGACACCATTGCAATGCAGATCAGAATCCCAGAGTCCAAGATCAAGGAGGCGACAAGGGAAATCCAAGACATCCTGTCAACAGGTAACATCAAGGTCACAAAAAGGGCCCTTCAGTCCCTCATAGGCAAGCTTAACTTTATGTGCAGGGCTATACCAATGGCAAGGGCATTCAGCCGCAGGCTAATCGATCTGCTTAGCAAAGGTAAGCAACCATTTCACCACATTAGGATTACCAGCTGGGTCAAGGAAGACCTACACATGTGGTTAACATTTCTTACGAGTTATAACGGCATTTCAGTGTTTCAGGACCAACTATTGGTGGACAGCGATTTCTTCCAGCTGTTTTAAGACACAGCGGGTGGCGCCGGCTTTGGGGCCTACATGCAGGGCAAATGGTTTAACGGCGCATGGCCACCCCAGTGGGTGACGGATGGAACTACACGGGACTTGACGCTCCTGGAGCTGTTCCCCATCACACTGCCCATCCAAATCTCGGACAAACAACTCGCAAACAAAAAGGTCCTCTTTTACTGCGACAACCAAGCCGTCGTAACAATAATCAACAAGCAGTCAACCAAGGCCCCCAGAGTGATGAGCCTACTCCGTCGCCTAATCCTGCAGTGCCTCCGATATAATATTATGTTTAAGGCAAAGTATGTATGTTCCACTGCTAACACTATTGCCGATGCACTCTCGAGGTTTCAGCTCAAATGCTTCCGAGAGGCAGCACCAGCCGCGGACCAGAACCCCACACCTATCCCGTGCAACATATGGCTGATCTGAGGCAGGAAGCCAGCAGACTCCTACAACAATCTTTGTCTACAAACACATAGGCCACTTACCAAACAGGCATCAATGCCTTGCACCAGTTCCGGTCCGCACACCAGCTACAAGAGGTGTGGCCAGTCCCGCTGGATCAGGTCATAAACTTTATTGCTTATCTGTCAGTCACTCACCACTCCCCTAACACAGTCAAGACTTACATTGCAGGGCTGTCTTCACACCACAAATTCCACGGGCTCACCGACTGTACAAACCATTTCCTGGTAGGCAAGATTTTAACCGGCTTACACAAATTAGCGGGCCGACCAGACACCAGAAAACCGATCACTGCAGATCTGTTGCAGGTAGTAACCAACAATCTGCCTCACGTATGCTCATCAGCATATGAAGCCAGGGTGTTCAAGGCAGTCTACTGCACAGCCTCCTTCGGTTTCTTTAGGGTTAGCGAACTGGTCCAAACTGGACCCTCAAAAACAGGTTGCGCCATCCAGAATTTAAGCTTCTCGGGCAACCCCCAGCAGCTTTCAATCCATTTACCACACTCAAAGTCTGATCAGTACAGGATGGGGACAACAGTTACAATGTCATCTATACCAGGTAATCCGCTATGTCCGGTAGTCGCCATCAAGCACTACCTGGAGGCGCGCCCCTCCGGCCCTCAACATGCATTCGTTCACTTCGACCATTCCCCCGTTACAAGGTGCCAATTCCAGGCACTCCTAAAAAAGGCCTTAGCACACAGCAACATAAACACGGCCTGCTATTCTTCGCACTCCTTCCGCATTGGGGTAGCCACATCAGCAGCCATGAACGGGGTGCCCGAACACCTAATACAACAATACGGCAGGTGGAAATCAGATTGCTACAATGCTTACATACGCTTACCAACAAATTCAATGTTGCACAATTAATTCAAATAGTCTTTCATGTTACTTACTACACTTCTTATTGTTTACAGTTTGGATGGTGGGATCCAGCTTCATGGCCAGGGCACGGCAGTACTTGCTCCTGAAGGGCACCAGTCCGAACCAACCGAGGATGCTATGGCTGGCACAAGGGGGGATGAGGTGGAAGGAGCTGGACACCATTCTGGATGCACAGGTCAAGGCGACATGGCGCAGCCCAAGAGCCCTCATCATTCACCTGGGCTCCAACGACCTGTGCTCCGTCAAGGGCAGCCAACTCTACCTTGACATGGTGGCATCAATCCTTCGGATACAACTCCAGCTTCCTGACACCAAGATCATCGTATCCTCAATGCTGCCCAGGCGCTACTGGCACGATGCCAGGGACCCACTAAAGATCGAGGGGATGCAGAAGAATATCAACCGCCGACTGGCCAACCGAGTCAAAGAGCTCGGCGGTACAATGGTGCCACATCCCCAGATCCTGGCATCAGACAAGACATGGTACGCCTGGGAGGGCGTCCACCTCAGCGACAAAGGACTGTGTGTGTTTACGGACAATTTATTGCATGCCCTTGCGCTTGTTTTGCGCCAGTAAGGATATTATCTCCACAGGTTAGTGTTTCCTTTCAGTACATAGGCAAGCCGGGCAACAATGCTATCTCCGCGTATCGCGTGGCCGTGGGTGTGGGGTAGCATTCTGGTGCTTTGTGGCGGGGTTCTTGTGGGCTACACTGCTAGTGACAAATTAACTTGCTTCCAAATTAATACTCGTGCTTAAGGCTACCTGCTTTTCAGCGGGAACCTTTCCAGGGTTACCTGCTTCTCAGTGGGAACCTTGTCTTTCCCGACTTTTTCAGTATGTAAAATAACATACGTTGGGGCAAGCAATTGCCACGTATATGGGCCCGGCGGCGGAAGTCGTCTTGTCAAGCGGTAGCTGACAGTTGGGTCCGCGGCGGGAGCCGCACAATGGTTTTGCTAATGGGGCCGGGCAGTGGGATCTGCTTTGGCCGGCTACCTGGGGCCAGGCAGCGGTAGTCTGACTTAGGCCAGCAGCGTGGAGCTGCTTTTGGCAGCGTGGGAGTTGCCAAGCAATGGTAGCGTTTAAATATGCTACCGTTGGGGCCGGACAGCGGTAGCAGTCTCAGGCAAGCAGCGCTAGCTGCAATCGCCGTTGGCCACGCGCGTGCCCATGGCAACGGTAGCATTTTGGTATACACAATTAGCAGCTAAGTAGCCCACTAGTACCTGCACACCCTCGGCCATTTAACCCAATCTCATCTTCTGTTTTTATTATAGGCACGGGCATCCACGGCTCGGTGGCCCATGCCTTTCCTTGGCATATCGCGGGATAAAGTGCTAGCTCACTGAGATACCATGCCGCAGTTTAACATGAATACCCCACTCAGACACAGTATACTGACTCAGAGCCGACCAGTCCTTGTTTTAGCCCCTTAATGCCGAGCGCCAGACAGGGTAACAACAAGTACCATCTTTTAACGTCTTTTGCTATGACGCTGTCGGGGATCGAACCCCGGACCTTCCGCTCTCCGGGCGGACGCTCTACCACTAGACCACGGAGGCGGTCTGGTCCATAGTTGTAAATTACATTGACATTACAAATACAATTACCACTTTCAGGTAACTATTATATTAATAACAGTAACTGATGATACATTTGGCATGATGCACTATTTACAATATTTTAGAGACATGACGGCTTGGGGTAGTACAAGAAAAGACACAATGACACAAACATGGGTTAACCCAACCACCTTTTACTTCATAAGTAAACTAATCCAGAAGCCCACAATATATATCAAACTAGGAAATTACTTTACTTAAAACATAAAAATAGTATTTCAGAAATTAAATGACCTCAAATAAACTAGTGTCCAAAAGAAACGATACCAACTTATTTTCAAAATTGTTTTTTACTAAGTGAATTGTCTAGTATGAAAACATGCCAATTCGTATTGCACATCCCAAACACAGCATAGTCGATAAAAAATACCGGGAACACGTGATCACTTCCGGGATAAAACGTAAATTTCGTGAAAGTGACATTTCCCTCTCTAGCATGTTCTGCACGTGCATAAAAACTGTATAAAACGGCTGATCAGACACGTTGATATCACAGCAACAAAAAGAACACAAGATATGCCACGTTTGACAGCCATCGAGAGAGAGAGAGCCGTTGGAATGGTCCAACAAGGAGCGTCACACGTCGACGTCGCCAGAAGGTTGGGCTGCTCACGCATCACTATCACCAGGTTGATGCAGCGGTTACGTCAGACAGGTCAGACGTCAGACAGTCCCAGGAGTGGAAGACCACGAGTAACCACGCCCCTGAAGATCGTTACATCCGGGTAATACACCTGAGGAACCGCACCGTAACAGCGACGTCCACGGCGGCTACAGCACTGGGACACAGGATCAGTCGACAGACCGTCTACAGGAGACTACGGCAGTATGGTATCCGGCCACGTCATCCCTACCGCGGACCGCTCCTGAAGCCTCGACACCGGAACAACAGACTGACCTGGGCCAGGCGAGTTCGACGTTGGCAACGGCGGGACTGGGCACGTGTTATGTTCTCTGATGAGAGCAGATTCCTCATCTTCAGAAACGATGGACGGCAGCTTGTATACCGACGATTTGGTGAACGTTTGGCGCCTAACTGTGTCCAACAGGTCCGGCCGTTTGGAGGTGGAGGGTTAATGGTTTGGGGTGGCATATGTGGTGACGTCAAAACGATGCTTGTCGTAATTCGTGGAAACCTGAATGCACAGCGTTATCTTGATGACATCCTACGGCCTGTTGTGGTGCCCTTTATTCAGCAACAGCCTCGTGGACTCCTTTTCCAACATGACAATGCAAGGCCACACACAGCAAGATTGACACAGAACTTCCTTGCCAACGCCAACGTACAGGTTTTGCCATGGCCCGCATGTTCACCGGACATGAATCCCATCGAGCACTTATGGGACCACCTCGGTCGGCAAATCCGACGTCGCCGTGTGCCTCCAGTGAACGTCCAGGACTTGGAACGATGTCTCCTCGAGGAATGGCAACGCATCACTCCCAACGTCATCAGTCCGTAGGCGTGTTCTGGCATGTGTTGATGCTCACGGTGGACATACCCGCTACTGACTTGACTTTGAGACGTGTGGTGTGACATTTCCCGTTGTTTCTGTGATCAGTGCTCTAACGAAATGTTCATTTTTCGACCCCACCCATCTTTAAAGGCTTGTCATATTGGTTGTACAGATTTTATTGAAATAAAATGTTTGTACAGATGTTGTGAAAGGATTTCTCAAAAGCATAACACCAACCCTAAACTTCTGCATTGTTTAGTTTTTCTTTTATGTCGTTGCAAACAGGTGGTATCGTTTCTTTTGGACACTAGTTTAGATAAAAAACATATGTACAACAAAACTGTTTACCGACACTTGTGTCCGCCACATTACCAAGATTCAATATGATTGATGAATGCGGTATACATTACAGTGTGTGACCAATGTAGCATCATCACACTCAACAATTTCGACAATGCTTAACAAGATTCCATAATAATGAGGAATAGGGCATATGTGACAGTGTGTAACCATAGTAATACCATGGCAGTCTAAAAGCAAGGATAACGCAAACTGATATGTCATATAATTGATGAATACGAGATACATGAGAAAAAACATATAATTTTTCGAAAGCGATTACCAAGATTCCATAATTGATGAATACGGTACACATGTTAGTGTGTGAATATTGTAGTAAATATTGATAACACTCACAAAGGTTCCGAATAATTGATACATGATACATGACAAGTGCAGTATAATATTTCTTTACAAACTTGTAATTTCGATCTCGTTTACCAAGATTCCACATAACTGATTAATATGGTATACATGACAGTGTGTGACTGTTGTAATGCCATCTCACTGTACAAAGATGTCATAAGGAAACGCAGACTGAGATCACATATCACCTATGTATACTGTAAATGACACTGTTTTCGACAGCATAACAGATGGCTCGAGTTCATATGCTCTCAAAACTCTTGGGAGTTTTGGTTTATAAAAAATAATCTTAATACAGAATAATGCTCTCAGTGCACTATTATACTAACTAATCGCGCCAGTTCACATTAATAAAGTAATCTCAATTCCAAGGGGATTTCCCATTTCATCTAAACGTTCTTCTATAAATAAAGGTTTACACGGGGTTCACACTGCTTTCACTATTTCAGTTATATCACTGCTTACAGCTTTGCGTGTGAATATAGCCCTTGTTGATGCAAGTCTCCGGGTTTTTAATGTTTGTCAAACAAGGGAGATAACTCCAGTTTGTTTATGTTACACGCCACGTAATCCAAGAATAAAAACTAACGATCACTCTCCAATACGGATGGAGGCCTGTTTCTTTCAATGTGACAATCCCCAGCGACGTCGCTGTGGGACGCAACTATATACAGCGAACACACCTCCCCCTCCCTTCCCCTACCCCAACGGCCACACCCACACGTCCCCTCCACACACTCAGATACAAGGTAAAGAAACAGAGCTACATATTCACTATTCATTTGTCATAATATCAGACGAGGTGAACAGTGACCAAGTGTAAATACAATATATGCATGTATAGAGTCAGGGTTGACATCAGGCTGATATCATTATCCAGGCACTAACTGTAGCCATTTTCCCAAGCAGTTTCACACATGTATCATTCGTATTTTTAACTCCCCACCCTCCCGTTACACTTATTATTCTGAGTGAAATGACTAATGTCCCTCACTCACGGTGGGCATTCTGTGCAACGAGGTCTTTCTGTATGCCGACAAACATGCATTTCAACAGTTAACATTTCAAGGCGTACACAAGATAGAAGTGAAAGTTGAATGCACAGATCTCTATAATGCATTTCCTTTCAGTACTTGACCAGTGAATAATCATCAAATTCACATCGGTAATGAATGACTTTTACCTGTCTTGAATGCAGACCGTAACGAGTATTTATAGCGTATTCCAGAGGTCAGCTTGTGGCATATCATATTGTGTAGAAATACAGAGGGACACTGCTGTACTCAATATAAGCAACTGCCGCATTTTTATACTTGGTATTGAAATTAAGCTTACCAACAACTCATAAAAGGCACCGCTGTAACTACAAATACTTCACACGGACTTGTACACCTCTTGGTAGCAAACACTGTACAGAACATTGTTGGTATCTTAACAACTGCACCTGTCACACACCTTCTCAACAGTTACAGATTGTGGTGAACACGTGACGGTACAAAACAAGAGCAATGAGACTAACACACAATCCCATTGTCCCTCGACCGGTAAACCATCATTAAATGCATATCACCAATGAAAGACCTTCAAACTTTCACAAAGGACGTATACAAGCGGGCAATCCATGTTGGCCAATTTCAGCCTGTGTGTGGAAGAAGTTCCGTGTGCTGCATATCTCCGGTATCCCTGGTCCATGCTGTATGTTGAATAACACACGCAACTTATGTTAGACACGTGTTAAACTGCGAGTACAGGAATCATACCAAAACTTTGTTGTAACACCTGCAATATTATTCTTCAAATACATGTTCCTTGTATATGAATTTGATTGAACTATGTAGTGGGTGTTTCTCCACTGTAAGTGAGGACAAGGTAACGTTAAATACTTATGACATCCCAGTTGTTTACGTTCGCGATATCACCAACAATTAGAGACAATTATTCATGCTAATGCCCATCCCGTACATGTAACCACCGGCTCTTGAATTTACTCAGTAAATTACGGTAAATGTATGATCATATGTCAGACATGCGTCAACGTTAAAGGAAAGAGAAAATGAATATACAATTAACATTAAAGTCAAAGAAATAAATTACACACTCATGAGAAATCTGGGCCTGGTTTAGAAATATTCAAGTACGTGTATGTTCTTCCTTCTCCACCGGATGTTTACTCGGCCATGACACATCTTGGTTACTTGTATGTGCCCAAAAACGTGACAACCAGATGGTTCATTGACGAAGGAAAATGCGTGTGACTGTGAATATTCATTATAGTTGACGACCATACACGTCATCAACATACAGACTAAAATTACTAAAATGAGACAACACAGCATGGAAGAACGATCAGCATTAATTACGTAAAACAACTTACACGATGAATCATCACTAAAATTCATATCAGTAATGTTCTTTCACGTCGAAGGATCTGTGGCTGGTTGGTTTGTTGGTTGGTTTGTTGTTTTATTCCAGAGGGTTGTCTGTAAATAATCGCGTCTGGACCAGACAATCCAGTTATTGACATAACGAACATCGATCCACGCAATATGCATCAACCAAGTCAGCGAGCCTGACCACCCGATCCCGTTAGTCGCCTTTTACGATAAGCATAGTCGCCTTTTACGGCAGGCATGGGTTGCTGAAGACCTATTCTACCCCGGATATTCACGGGTCCGAAGGATCTGTGAAGGTTATGTTAGTACTGTGTGTAACTGTTCTGCATGCCAGAATAAATGTATTGAACATGGGCTGTTTTTCCCCAGGAAAACCATCTGAGAAACCGTAACCCAAACCATCCACTCCACCAAGGTGTTGTCTTCTTTGACTGTACAATAGTATCTGTATATTAGCCTCGCCACTTAACCTAGGTTTTGCCTCCCTTTTCCTGAACTATAATGGCTGTATATTCATCCCTCCACTCAACCCCAGTATTGTCTCCTTTGTCTGAACTATAATGTCAGTGAATTGATTGCTCCATGCAACCTTTTTTTCTTCCCTGACTTAACTATAGTGTCTGTACATTGATCCCTCCACTCAATATATGTTTTGTCTCCCTTGACTGAACTACAATATCTGTATATTAGCCTCGTCACTTAACCTGGTTTTCTCCCTTGAATAAAATATAATGTCTGTTTACTGACCCCTCAGTTCAACCTAGGTGCTGTCGCCGTTGACTGAACTAAGATGATTGTATATCGATCCCTCCTCCAAAATCTGTGTGTTTCTCCCTTGCCTGAGCTCTAATGTCTGTATATTGACCCTTTCACTCAATCTGATTGTTGGCTCCCTTCACCGAAAGGTAATATCAGTATATTGATCTCTCCAGTCAATCTAGGCTTTGTGTTCCTTGACTGAACTATAATGTCTGCACACAGACCCCTCCATTCAACATAAGTGTTGTCTCTCTTGAATGAACTTTTATGCCTCTATATTGATCCCTCCACTCCACCGAGGTGTTTACTTCTTGACTGGATCGATGCTCATAGTGTCAATCACTGGATTCTCTGGTCCACCGTCATATAGCTGCAATATTGCTGAGTCCGGCAACAAACAAACAAACACACTTCTTGACTGAACAATAATGATTGCATATTGATCCCTCCACAGAACCTTGTGACTGTCTCCTTGACAGAACTATATTGTCTGTATATTGACCCCTCTCACTCAATCTCGGTGCTGTCTCACATGACTGAACTACAGTTTATGTATGTTTATACCTCGACTAAACTTAGGTGTTATCTTTCTTGGCTGTACTATTTTGTCTTTATATTGATCCCTCCGCTGAACCTAGGGTATTGTTCTCTTTTTACTGCGCTATAGTGTCTGTAACTCCGCCTAGGTTTTGTCTCCCCCTGTATGAACTATAATGTTTGTATATTGATCCCTCCACTCAAACCCTGGTCAACCATTATGTGCTAGGTACCACGGACAGAAAAGGTAAAAATACACAGCTTTGTCATGTCAATATGGTTTGATGATATCATGATATAAATGACAATGTACTTACTCAGTGTGTTGCCACTGTTTCTCCTGTGGCATTGCTCGTTAAGCCAGACCTAAGCTAAACAATTTTGGGGTGTACCTCGCCGTACAGATTTATTGTGTCATGATGTAGATGTAGGTAACGCTTTTCCTACGAAACAACATCCCTTCCGGGTGACTCCAATCAAGCTTGAAGCTCTGAAGAAGCAAATATAATACACGCTGGACAATGACATTATTGAAGCAAGTCATAGCGATTGAAGCTCATCTTGCATTCTTGTGCCCAATCCTGATGGTAGTTACAGATTCTGTAATATATTCAAAAGAAGTACTTTACAAGACCTAGTACGATTACACTTGATATGCTACTAAATACTGAAAGTGAATTAGAACAAAGAAAACTAGCACAGTTTGTAAAAGAAATCCTCAAGATGTTTAATTAAATTTATGAGTCTGTTGCAGTTAAACGTATAGTTGACGCACGTCCGTCTCCTGCCTTGTGTCACCATAAATCTCCATTTGTACCTTCAATATGTCATAGCTATGACCTTGAAGCGAAATAAACGCGACATAAAACGTGTGAACCCTGTTTCTAAAACGGTGTAGTGAGTGAGTGAGTTAATATTTAAAGTCACATCGGCAATATTTCAGGCATATCGTGACTTGAACAGGTTATGCTTTTATATTATAAATTAAAACTGTCATCGAAGGACAGTACAACAACCAGCAATATATGACGTACAGATTATAATTGTAAAACTAGTTTTACAACAATAAAAAGATCAGATTATGACAGACGACACACTATAAAAACCGGCTATAGATCACCAAAAACTAAAGTAAGGCCACCATACCAGGGACCATGGGGACTTACAGTACCTTTGCTACCTGCATGGTTCCCCAGTAGGATTTACACCATCCCTCTAGTCATTGGCGGTTGTTGACGAGATTAGCCGTAAATTAAAATATAGAAATATTCTGCATTTATAACAAGTGATAGATAAATTATTTTAAATGAAGTGGTCTTACATACCCTCTCAGGGGGGCAATAATTTTACACTACTTTAACCCCTTCGAGGATATAGCCACCAACAATCTCAGTTAATGATTCGTTCTACCAATTGTAAAAGTTTATTTATTTACAAAATATAGTCATCACAATTTATCAATCAATTCAATTTCCTTTAAAAATCCGAGTATAAAAT
Source organism: Haliotis rufescens (assembly GCF_023055435.1). NCBI lineage: Eukaryota > Metazoa > Mollusca > Gastropoda > Lepetellida > Haliotidae > Haliotis > Haliotis rufescens. The sequence goes on from NW_025964334.1 coordinate 61,404,225, forward strand.
GAGAACCTATCTGATTAAAAAGATCCTTGATGGATGAAACTTTTAAATACTTATCCCTTGTGATGGAAAAATCAATACAGTCAAGCAGGACATGCGTGACCGTGATTCTTTCATCACAAGGAGGATCCTCAACTTTTAATAAATACTTATGTGTAAATCTGCTGTGGCCAATAAGACATCGTCGCATAATGACCTCTTCAAATCTGGACTGACAACCCAAGTAGGTGTAGCCGATATTTGGTTTAATTTCATGTAATTTATTGATGCCTACCTGGGTGTCCCACTTCTTCTGCATGAGATCCCTGATGTGACATCTAATAACAGGCTTGATATCACTGTATGGGATTTGAGGTGGTGTCACCGAAATGTTGAGCACTGCTTTTGCAGCTGCATCAGCCATGGTATTACCAGTTATTCAAACATGGCTGGATAACCAACGGAAAACGATGTCGTATTTGCCAGCAGCAAGATCATTATATAATTCAATAATTTCAATTAAAAGTGGATGTGTACATGACATATTTTTGATAGCCTGAAGAGACGAAAGAGTGTCTGAACATTTTATGTACTGCTTATGCTTAGATTGATTTTGAATATGTTTAAGAACTGATAAGATCGCATGTGATTCTGCGGTGAAAATTGAACTGTCAAGTGGTAACCTGGACGAGATAGTTCTGGATCCAATGATAGTAGCGCTAGCAGCTACGTCACCATCTTTGGATTCATCGGTAAATATAGATTTATATGTGTCCTATTTATTTCACAGCTGCTTATATTCTTGTTTATAAATTAGTGGATTGGTTTGTGATTTCTTTAATGTTGTTAAAATCCGGTCTACATCTGGCCTTAACAGTTGCCAAGGAACTGACGACAAAAGGCGATAAGGAGGTTTATAGATGCAGCGGAAATGGCAGTTTTTATTCTTATCCCAGGAGGGGGAATAAGAGAGGATTTCTTTTGGTAAAGTTCCTGATAGAGAGGATGAAAAACGCTGTCGTATTCAGGATTTGATCGGTTTGAAGATAATTTAGTGACATACTGTAAAGATTTGGTCAGTCCACATTCGCCGCAACAGAAAATGGTCACGTCCACAGAAGTCGTCATGGACTGTTCACCCCGATTATGTTTCTAGGTTTTAGCACCATACCCGCGCTCGTGGGTTTCACCGAAGTGGTAAACGTCTGAGACCTGCATCACTTCGGGCTTTCCTCCTACATCAAGCTGACACGCCGTGATATAACTGGAATACTGTTAAAAGCGGCGTTAAACCCAACTCACTCACTCACTAGTAATATAGTCATGTATTCCATGCTAGGGTATGACGTGACCAGCTGCTTGATAGAAACGGGCCAATTTTACCACCCGTCTAGGTGAAGTAAGGGTTGAAGTGGAGTGTTGGGCAAAAGGAACACCCGTTCCTGGATCCAATGCCCTCAACCACCAGAATCCCGTCCTCCACCGAAACAGGGGCAAACAGGTTGCCCAAATTGGTCGCCTTTCACGACCAGCAATTGGGTGCTGAGGATACATTCTACCCCGGGTCCACACGGGGAAGAGCATTACCCAGCACTCACCACCGGGGGGTTGCTCTTCACGAGTGCCGTTTCGAAAACAGACTTTTACCCAATTCCAAAAATGGAAGACTGCATCGACAGAACGTCTCAACGTCTCAAGCATGATCAGTCCGCTCGGTATCTTGTATATTAGGGAAAGGGAAGAGTGTGCCAACGACATCGGGATCACTCGTATATGTCCGTAGACTAAAGTCACGACTCACAATGCCTACCCGTAACTGTCGTAATAAAGTGTCTGTCACCTATTCGAGCCTTCAGTTCTCTAATGTCCTGTAGGCATGTAGCTCAGTCAGTTACCTGTCCTATTAAACATCTGAAGGCCCGATAGATTCTCACACAACTTGGTAGCACGTGTTAGTGAAATATACATGTAACAGATTGTTTGATTGGCATTCTTGAAGTTGGTGTAAGAATCTACATCGAAACGTTGCTATATACAATACACCAGAAGTTTTCCACAGAGTTGTATGTTTTCTCACTAACAGATAGATAGATTGTCTTTATTTCCTCCAGTACTGAAGATACATTATATAAGATACATTGTAGATACATGAATTATAGATTAAAACTAAACAAAGTAGTTACATGTCATGGTGAAGGGGGTATGAACATGTCATTTCTTTCTTGCATATTAATAGTGCATGACATAAAAATGTGTTTGACTATGTCATGGGCTACAGTTCTGCAATGACATTCTCGCGATTCTATTTTAGAGCATCCTATTTTGACCATATTAGACAGAACATAAAACTTTGAAGAAAAACGTAAAGAAAGTTGCCAAATCCTGTGTTGTACCTTCTGATCTGATACCAGTATATCTTAACAGGTTCTGTCGGTCGCACATTTGTTTCAAAAGCCTTACAGAATCTACATTTCTTATCTTTTCATTCACAAGACTAGTCCATTTACATTTACTGGGAACATTTAGCTATGTAATCATTCAAAACATGGAAAAGATCGTATTTATATACAAGGCGCAGCATGTTAAAACAGGGAGATTTATAACATCTTTTGTCAAAATCTGGTTGACATTTGTATTGCCCAAGGCTGCCAATAAATAGTTGTTTGATATAGAAGTCACAGTTAGATCGACATAGTTTACCAAATAAGAGCAGAGCTTGTTTATCAATGTATGCCTGAATGGTAATAAGATCTATACTATCCAATACAACTTCGGTTGAAGTCTTGGTAGACCCTGTACTTTTTTACTGAAGTTGCGCTGTGGTATTTCCAGCAATTCATACTCTCTACCAGTACGTTGCCCCCATACATTGCATCCATATAAGGCACATGGCAAGATAACTCTCTCTAGTATTCGCAAAGCTGCAATTTGGTTCAACCCACCGAAATACAAACCATTGTTATGGTTTAAATTAAGAAGTCTTTTCAGTTTTTCACATGCAGTACGCTGAGCATATGTCCTCTGACGTCGTTGAAGAAATTCCATTTATAGTTAATTTTGACATTTGTCCATTCTGTCTTGAGAAGCGTTTAGTCACTTTCACATATTCGTTAATGTCCACTTCAGCAGCTTCGATATTTCACAGAGTTTATCGTCAAGACTTCGTTGTTTTGATCTGCATTGGCGTTTTCGAAATTCACGTTAAGCGTTTTTGTACTTTCTATAGTGTTCATCGTGTGTATTATGAGATTTTCCTGAGTCACACCAGAGTCCGCAACATCGTTTCATTTCATTATGGAGAGGTTTCAAGCAATCTCTTTTCCAATATGGTTTCAGGTACGAGTGATATCTGGAGCATGGCATACTTTTCTTTGAGTGCCTGTATGATAAAGTTATTGTAGGAGTTGATAATTCTGCAGGAGTTGAATAGCATGGCAAATCAACGCACGTCTCTCGGAGATGGTCCTCAGTCTCATACCGGTCGAGCATCAAGTCAACTTCGCTTGCTTTTTTCCAGTCAATCTTGTCACCACCATAGTGTTTACTGGAACCGGCGACATTAAGATACACAATTATAGGCAAGTGATCAGACACACTGTAGGCCACACTAGTGTCAATCACATGTCCAGTTACACAAGGCAGGTATTCTTTACGTACAAAAACATAGTCAATGAGAGTTCTCGAAAAATTATTCTTTGTTGAAAGCGTATATTGAGACTGATAATCCAGAGGAACAATAGAAATGAGATTTCTTTCAGTGAGTGCTCTCTGTAGATATGACGCACGTTTTCTTGTGGGTTGAAGATGTTTGCGCAGATCTACATTAAAATCCCCCAGGAGAATAGTGTCACCTTCGTTTGAATATTGATCATACATCGCCATGGTAAAGTCAAGAGCGTCTATATATACACTATCCAAAACATTGGAAGATGGCAGATGTGTTCCAATGACATAGATCAGTTCTTCATTCGTTTTAAGTTTTAGACCTAATATACGGTCCCGGCTATTGGTATCCAGCAGTGTGACCTTGTACTGTTTTGATTTTCTGACGAATATCGCCACTCCCCCAAAGCCTCTGTCACCCTGGAACATTTAGTAAACACTGCAAATTGGTCGTTAATATGATACAGGGTGTCTTCATCCTGTCTATCAAGCCATGTTTCACACACAAACATGAGGTCACAGTGGTCTAATCCGGAGGATAGTTCATGCTCGCTTTTAACAATGCCTCCTATATTCCATGTTGCAAGTCTGCTTATGAGTATTATTAGAAGTAATGGTAGCATCACTTGAAGTTTAATACATTTCACCATAATTATTTATTGCTATGTTCATTTTCGTGAACTATCCTCGTCCTGACCACACCAGTATTTCCTTGGCACCCACTCGCGGCCGTTTACTTTTTCTGGCCAAAACGTATCATCATCAAGAATGATTTTTCCACAATGATGCATCTTCCCTAGGCAAGAGAGTTAACTGACTTAAAAAGTCCAGTTTCCACCCTTGCCGAACTAGGCTCGTATTATGCCTCGGGAAGATGCACTGATGAGACACACTGATTGATATTGTGTAAGTCGGATCATATCCCTGCCAGTGTTTCAGTAGGGAGAACTTGTGAACTATTACACCCTCTCCTTGGCATAGTTAGTAATGGCATCTTGGACAATATCAAACGACTGTTTCGCAAAGACATATGACAATACAAATCATTTAGTTCTGGTACGTGATGCCCCTGAGAATGCACGTTTTCATTCTTGAGAGAAGTTAACTGTGCGCTGTTCATTGGTGTCGACGTGTTCCTCAATGGACTTGTTATCCATAGTTATCTGCAGGGTGTCGGCGTGCCTGGTCTGTGGGGGTTGAGTAGCACGCTTGGCTGGAGCTGAGGCCTGCAGCAGGGGAGACTGGCTGTGGGTTGGTGCGTGGGGGTGATGGAGACAGACGCTCAGCTGGAGCGTGGATGTCAACAGTTATCTCCCTTTCATGGCGGGATATTCGAGTTTCTGCTGGACTCTTGACAGCTTCTGAGTAGAATAGCTTATCCCTCGCATTCATGCAGTCTATTTTACCATCGATTGCGCTTGTTCGCTTGTTGATTGATGACATTGTCTCGCACAGCTTGTCTTTCAGTAAGATATTTTCACAGCTTTTGTCCTTCAGTTCATGTTTTAGTGATGTAATCTCACTGTTCTGTCGTTCAAGACTGGAGGTCAACTTCTGCACTTCTACTGCATACGTTTTGACTTCGTTATTTTTCTCATCCCAGGCTGTTATTAGTTGTCTCATATCACTCTCATACCTCTCTTGAAAATCTTGTAGTTTACCATTAACACACTTCATCTGTTCTTTCAGATCATCATGAAACATGATAAGTTTGCTCACAATGTCACACATTACATCATTATTTGACCGATCATCACACATATATCGTTGCCGACAAGGTGTTCTCCACTTATTCTTTTAGAGCATACATGATGTTTCACACGACTGAGGACTTCATTTTGAACAACATGTCCAGGGATACATCTTTTGATATATTTGTACAATAGATAGATGTCGGATGCATACTTCTGGGAAACCTTTTGTCAACCACGATGCACACGTCTTGCAAGTATACCTTATGGAAAATCACTATTTTTTTTCTTTGCAATATCGTAGAGTGAGAATCTGACTTCACTAAAGTATTTTTTATCATGTTTGTAAGCATCCGTAAGCTTGTTCTCACATGTTACTTTGTCATGTTCAGCAAGGATATGAGTAAGTTCATGGAGTATGGCATAATCAGTGGAATCGGGGGGTTGAGTACAATATGTAAGCGATGATTCACTCATAGTGACAAATCTGGGTAACACAGCAGGGTGAAAAAGAAAAGATTACCTGGTGAGCCAGTCAAGGCCAGTAGTATTTCCGCTCAAACTATCAGCACTCATTCCTTGGGCTGTATTCGTCAGTTATCGAATAAAGTTTACATGGAAATGTAACTGTTGTCCAATGTTACACATGTGATGATGTCCTTTTCACTCTGCAGTATGTTTATCTCCACTAAAAATGCTAGTAAGCTTGGGGTATATCAAAGCTCATCAGAGCTCTCGAAAACACGTTCACACTGCTCGGCGTCCCCCTCATTTGCTCAGGTGCAACCACACACCTACCTTACCTACTCAAGTGGAGGTGCAACCACACCCTACCTTACCTTCTCTGGTGGAGGTGCAACCACACCCAACCTTACCTTCTCTAGTGGAGGTGCAACCACACCCTACCTTACCTTCTCTGGTGGAGGTGCAACCACACCCAACCTTACCTTCTCTAGTGGAGGTGCAACCACACACCTACCTTACCTTCTCTATTGGAGGTTCAACCACACCCAACCTTACCCTCTCTAGTGGAGGTGCAACCACACACCTACCTTACCTTCTCTGGTGGAGGTGCAACCACACCCTTCCTTACCCTCCCTAGTGGAGGTGCAACCACACCCAACCTTACTCTCTCTAGTGGTGGTGCAACCACACCCTTCCTTACCCTCCCTAGTGGAGGTGCAACCACACCCAACCTTACCCTCTCTAGTGGTGGTGCAACCACACCCTTCCTCACCCTCCCTAGTGGAGGTGCAACCACACACCTACCTTACCTTCTCTGGTGGAGGTGCAATCACACCCTTCCTTACCCTCCCTAGTGGAGGTGCAACCACACACCTACCTTACCTTCTCTGGTGGAGGTGCAACCACACACCTACCTTACCTTCTCTGGTGGAGGTGCAGCCACACACCTACCTTACCTTCTCTAGTGGAGGTTCAACCACACACCTACCTTACCTTTTCTAGTGGAGGTGCAACCACACACCTACCTTACCCTCTCTAGTGGAGGTGCAACCACACACCTACCTTACCTTCTCTAGTGGAGGTGCAGCCACACACCTACCTTACCTTCTCTAGTGGAGGTGCAGCCACACACCTACCTTACCTTCTCTAGTGGAGGTGCAACCACACCCTTCCTTACCCTGCCTAGTGGAGGTGCAACCACCCACCTACCTTACGTTCTCTGGTGGAGGTGCAGCCACACCCTACCTTACCTTCTCTAGTGGAGGTTCAACCACACACCTACCCTACCTTCTCTAGTGGAGGTGCAACCACACACCTACCTTACCCTCTCTAGTGGAGGTGCAACCACATACCTACCTTACCTTCTCTGGTGGAGGTGCAACCACACCCTTCCTTACCCTCCCTAGTGGAGGTGCAACCACACCCAACCTTACCCTCTCTAGTGGTGGTGCAACCACACCCTTCCTTACCCTCTCTAGTGGTGGTGCAACCACACCCTACCTTACCCTCCCTAGTGGTGGTGCAACCACACCCTTCCGTACCCTGCCTAGTGGAGGTGCAACCACACACCTACCTTACCTTCTCTAGTGGAGGTGCAGCCACACACCTACCTTACCTTCTCTAGTGGAGGTTCAACCACACACCTACCTTACCTTCTTTAGTGGAGGTTCAACCACACACCAAACCTACCTTCTCTAGTAGAGGTGCAACCACACACCTACCTTACCTTCTCTGGTGGAGGTGCAGCCACACACCTACCTTACCTTCTCTGGTGGAGGTGCAACCACACCCTACCTTACCTTCTCTAGTGGAGGTTCAACCACACACCTACCTTACCTTCTCTAGTGGAGGGTCAACCACACACCAAACCTACCTTCTCTAGTGGAGGTGCAACCACACACCTACCTTACCTTCTCTAGTTGAGGTGCAACCACACCCGTCCTTACCCTCCCTAGTGGAGGTGCAACCACACCCAACCCTACAATCTCTAGTGGAGGTGCAACCTGACATTACCTTATACTCTAGTCTTGTAGAGGCGCAACCGCACCCTACCTTACCCTCGGGAATGTCGGGAATGGAACCCGGGTCTTCGGCGCGACGAGCGAATGCTTTATCTACTGGGCTACCACATACAACTATGAAAGGGTTGATGTGACCATAACTGCAGGCTGTACAACATGTAATTTGTATAAGGCATACGAAGATACCCTTTAACTGATGTATACCATATACATGACAGTGTGTGACCAGTGTAATATCATGTCATTTTGAACAGGCGGACTACGGTACCATATAACTGATTTACACCGTATATGTGACAGCATGTGACCAGTCTAATATTATCACTCTGTACAAATATGTATTTTGATCATGCAGACCGAGCTACCTGTCTGGAGGAACAACACCGAACGATAGGATAACTGTACCATAGCGGAACACGATCGTTTTTTAGGTGGAAGATTGATGGTGGGTGGCATCAAGGTTGGCCAAAGAATCGATCTTGTGGTCATCAGACGGGGTACCATGACTGGCGTTCGTTACAGAGATCAGATTATCACAACTGTCATCGTTCCTCTAGCACAACAAACCTCATCTTCATTGATGATAACGCCTGTCGGCATCGAGCAAGAGTCGTCACTGATGTCCTCCAGGCCAACATAGTACACACATGGACTGGACAGTGAGATCACCTGAGTTCAATCCAATTGAAGATGCTAGGGACATCTTTGGGAGACGTGTTTATAGTCGCCATGTTCAGCTTAAGAATCAAGTTGAGAAGGCTTTACGGGTAGAATGGCATAATACTCCTCAGCAGCAACTTGATCGTCTCATTTGTCCAATGCCGAGACGTGTACAAGACTGTAGTCGTGCATCTCACAGCAGCTGGATGCTGTAACATCATTAAGATGGATTTTCCGAATCGTGCAGAAACCACATTTTGCGCGATGTTTTCAAGGGTGTATGTGTTTCTACGCTTTTGTTTAATGATTTTTTTTCTGTTAACATTTGGTTATTGTGTGCATATCTTTAAGTCTGCTAGTACATAGTTCACTAACTTGACACTTGTGTTGGAAAAGTATTATCCTGAAAATAGTTCTTGTTACTTAACTTTTTGTGAGGAGTGTATATAAATGAAAGTTTACAGAAGGTAAATACACAGTGAGTGAGGTTGGTTTACCGCCGCCTTGAACACTATTTCAGGTATATTACTGTGTGGCAGCTTGATAAATAAAGTCGCAAGTGACTTTGATGAAACCAACGAGCAGGCGTACGGGTGTTGTGCATCATCATAGTATTCTGGCAACTCCGCAAAACGAACAATAGGCGCTGTATATGCTCAATCAGTATGTTTACCCCGTATTACTTCCCTCGAAAATAGGATAGGCATAGAAAGCATGTAGCATGGCAACTCGGTAGGTTAACGTGAAGTGTTCTCCCCTAAGGAAAACTAAGTTTCGTTCTTAAGGTATCGGCGATATTATGTGACTAAAAAATATGATGTTACAGTCGAATAAAGAAAAGCACCAAATTTCAGGTATCCGTTGTCCCCAAAAATTGTAATTCGTATAGCTGGGCCATCCGTTCTTCCATCATATAGAACATAAAGCTGAGCCACCAGTACCCCCTTTTAAAGAACATAAAGCTGTACCACCCGTCCCCCCTTTTAAAGAACATAAAGCTGTGCCACCCTGCGTTCCCTCGTATAGAACACAAAGCTGTGACACTCGTTCTTCACACGTATAGAACATGAAGCTGGGTCACCCGTTCTTCCCTCGTATAGAACATAAAACTGTGCCACCCGTTCTTCCTTCGTATAGATGATAACGCTGTGCCACCCGTTCTTCCAACGTATAGAACACAAAGCTGTGGCTCCCGTCCTTCCCTCGTATAGATGATAAAACTGTGCCACCCGTTCTTCCTTCGTATAGAACATAAATCTGTGACACCCGTTCTTCCTTCGTATAGAACATTAAGCTGTGCCACCCGTTCTTCCTTCGTATGGAACATAACGCTGTGACACCCGTTCTTCCTTCGTATATAACATCAATCTGTGACACCCGTTCTTCCTTCGTATAGAACATAAAGCTGTGTCACCCGTTCTTCCTTCCTATAGAACATAAATCTGTGACACCCATTCTTCCTTCGTATAGAGGATAAAGCTGTGACACCCGTTCTTCCCCCGTATAGAACATAAATATGTGACACCCGTTCTTCCTTCGTATAGAACATAAAGCTATGTCACCCGTTCTTCCCTCGTGTAGATCATAAAGCTGTGTCACCCGTTCTTCCTTCGTATAGAACATAAAGCTGTGTCACCCGTTCTTCCCTCGTGTAGATCATAAAGCTGTGTCACCCGTTCTTCCTCTGATCCAGGTTCACCATCTTGCGTTGAAGTAGATCCATCTGATTGTGTTGACCGATTTGTAACCATGGACAGGACTTGTGTTCACAACTATCAGTCAGATACTAAACAACATTCAAAGCACTGGAAACATCCAGCGTCTGTTCCATTAGCTGGCAAAGTGATACCTTCGATTTTCTGGAAAGGAACCCCCATTGTGGAGTCCCTCGAGAACGCCAGAGCCTTGATGGTCACCCGTCGTAAGTACCAGCAACCTTACTTTTCGGGTACCCATCTAAGTTCTAGAAATCGAACCTTTCGGGTGCCCATCTAAATATAATCAATTATACTTGTTGGCTGCCAATCTGAGTTCTCTGAATATTCCATGTTGGGAACCCATCAAAGTACTAAACACCTTATCTGTAGAGTATCCATTTAAATAAGATTAAACATACCTGTCGAGCATCAATCTTAGTGCTATCGACCTTACCTGTCATGTAACCCTCCAGGAAATGTCAACCTTCCCTGTCGGGTACCCATCAAAGTACTATTGACCTTACAGCTTTATCTCATTTTAACGCTATAAAATTGTCTACATTACTGTCCTGCAATGATCCTCAAGTACAACATCAACTGGCTTTGTACATATGTCATGCGTATTTGTTACGTTTGTTTGTTGTCTAACGCCGTACTCGGCAATATTCCAGCTATATGACGGCGGTCTGTAAAATAATCAAGTCTGGACCAGACAATCCAGTGATTGACATCATGAGCATCGATCCACGCAATTGGGATCGATGACCAAGTCAGCGAGCCTGACCACCCGATCCCGTTAGTCGCCTTTTACGACAAGCACAGTCGCCTTTTACGACAAGCATAGTCGCCTTTTACGGCAAGTATGGGTTGCTGAAGACCTATTCTATCCCGGAATCTTCACGGGTCCGTTTTTTTACGAAGTGAATTGTTACCTTGACTTTGTATCTCATAACGTATGTTATGTACCTCCGTTGTATATGGGCCTGTGGCCTTTCGTAACAAAAATAATTATTGATTGTCTTACAGATTCTAAAAACTTGATATGTCCAGTAAACAGCTGGAAAGCTGTTTTTTTCTGAAAAACAGTGAAGTGTCAGGGAGTGCCAGGGAGTGCCAGGACAGTATGTGTGGCAACATGTCAAAGTTTATGCATGTCTACATACAGGAGTATATGCATCACAGCGGTCTGAACCCCAGCACTTCCTTGACAACGTTTTTATGAACTGTGCATAACAATTATCTTTTCAAACTGTTTATTTGTAATCCTTCAACGTCCAAAAATGACCATCAAACAAATGATACAATGATACACAGCTGTGTTGCTATGTAATGTCCGCAACAAAAGATTATGTATTTCCTTGTTAGGCTCAAAACCTTTCTGACCGCCTCCGTGGTCTCGTGGCAGAACGTTTGCTCGGAGAGTGGAAGGTCCGGGGTTCGATCCCCGGCTGCGTCATACCAACAAACGTTAAAATATGGTACTTGTTGTTACCCTGCCTGGCGCTCGGCGTTAAGGGGCTCAACCAATTTGCAAGGAATGGTCGGCTCGGAGTCAGTATACTGTGTCTGAGTGGGGTATTCATGTTAAACTGCGGCATGGGATCTCAGTGGGCGAGCACTATAACATCGGCGTTAGTCTGGACTAGTACAAGCAGCCACACCCACGCCTGCATGTACGTCGCTATAAAAAAGCAATAATGTTGGACGCGACGATAAACCACCTTTCACATCACCTCACCTAAAAACGTTTCTATTAACCCTCATATGTCCACAGAACACTTCAGTTTTGTGACTAAACGTCTCTTGTTGATATGTACAGATTTGTCCATTTACACATACAAGCCCTCCCCACCCAATCCCCCAACCCCCACACCCTCACTCCAGCTACACAACCAAGTCTTGCAAATACCAGCACTCAGTCATCCCCGCCTACCCTCTCCTGTTCATGAATAATACTATAGTTGGACTCTACTGGTGTTCTTCGTTCAAGATGCACGGAGACGCAGTTTGGTGGGCGTGACCTGTGTTAGGGACGACCCAAGTATTTACAGGGAGGGCTCAGCTGACAGTGACACCCTCACGCTGAAAGACACTGAAAGACACTGAAAGACACTGCAAAACAGTGCCATGCATATACCCCCTCTGTGTACCAGTAGGAACCTGCTACCTATCCAGATAGGCATCTCAAAGATTATCAGGTACTACACAGACTTACACAAATACACAATAAATATTCTGCTTCATGAATGAACCTGCCTCGACAGGGGTTGGTTTTCTGGCAACATTTCAAAGGGCGTTCCGTCAACATTCAGGAACATATGCGTCACAGCTGTCATACATTCAACCTTTAGTTTTTATAATAACACACAACAAACATCCCGTTACATGAATACATGCAACAAACATTCAGGAAACACAACCTGCCTCGACACACTGAATGGGTTACACAATGGACGAGCAAGGGTGAGATGTCCCTTTAGTCCTTATCTGGCAACGTTTCAAAGGTTTTCTTCCGTTGCATTCAGTAATATCGCTGTTTTCATACATTTAATCTTCCGCACTTCACTCGCTGATCAATGTTCAAAGCTATAACATGCCTTTTCAAGCACACCAGTTTGATTACTAGCAGATATCGAATATACCCCCAGCCCGGGCAAAAGGGAAAGTGCGATTTCTGACCTCAAAGTTTCAATGTGCAATGTTTTGAGGTCGAGAGAGATTATTTACAACCGTCACCGCGCAGCACGTCTCTCGAAACAAGGACGTTTATCTGAGTACAAATTTGACAGTGTTGAAAGTACATTACCATAATAGAGGTTGATTATTAAGTTCGGGTGCGATACTTTCGGTATCAAACAGAAAATGAATAAATAATTTAGTTTCAATCAATCACTGAAACATGCCTGTCTTTTGTGCCCTTAAAAGAATACAAAATGATATATGAAATAAAAACATGAATCATCGAATAACGTCAATTTATGAGTTTATATTTGGTTTTCCAAGAATTATTTGTTTAAATATTGCTCTATTAATAAGTGAGCAGAGGCAAGTGAAGAATCATAGTAAAACAACAGCGTATAATAGCTACTTTATATTGAGCTTTCAGAAAAAAAGTTTATTTCGTGTTGCTTTTCCAAAACCATAACACCGGTGTGGCAGGATAAACGCTCACCTTTACGCGAACATCTGGTGATTGATTCATAGGCACATGCTGAGGCTATAGTCGAAATCGTGCAATCGCTTTTGTTCAAGATTTCTTATAATATGGAAAGGCTTTCATCTTCGTCATGTCCTGTAACACATGATGCTGCATAAAAAAAAATATGAAAGCCACGACAGTTATCATTAGATGCTCTGAGTGAGTGAGTGGGTGTATGGGTGAGCGATCGATCGATACATAAAACACAAACTACAGATTTCGCATAATTGCACTCCAACCAACTTGAATCACTCCATCAGTTAAACCGGAATACCTCCAATGCTCTTAAAGAAGTTATACACCTCAATGGAGGAGCAAGGGTCAACGTCCCATTTGATATTGTTCATGTCAATTTTTCAAATGACAGATTTGCAGTCATACATCAAGCAAACATTTGCCATTTGCCAAACGTTTATGGCTCTAGAACGCCCAAATCATATCGAGTGAGTGTTTGTGAACAGTTTGATGTTGGATGTTTAACACAAAACCACCACACACCACACATCAACCTTTCATATCAGGTACCCATCTGCAAGAGGGAAAACACACGCATTTATTAAGAGCTCAAGAGTGACCACAAACAACTAAAGTTCTGCACACAAGTTTATTATTTACATGTGGAAATGTGCACACGAAAGTGCGACGATGTGCAGAAGGTACCCACTGTACGAACATTTGCATAGCAACTTATCAGATGCCACACACGAACAATGTATTACATTCTTGACTACATAACTATCTACGTAGCTAATGACTGACAACATGATAACTGGACTGAGGGACACATATTTCCCTGTTTCACTACGTGAAATGACCGGCTTTCATCTCACTTTATAGTCAACATTACATGTTTTTGATTTCACATGATGGGTGTTTTATGAACCGGCTCACTTGGGTTCTTTCCGGCACAAAGGTCGTTTTCCATCTCTCAACAATGGCGGCGTCACACCTGAACATCATCGAAAGACAATCTACTTGTCTAGCCTCTGACAGCTTTGTGTTACCCAAAGTTCATTACATATTCAATTCAGTTCGATTCTGTGTATTGTGTTTAAGGTTATTGGCCCACTTAAACAGGTACATAAGTTTACAATTGGCAATGAGCAGTAGAGGTACATATGATTAAAACGTTGACATTGCGTGGATGAACAAGCGATTTTCTTAATAATGATGCTAGTTTACACAACTTCATATGGTTAACTACAACGGAGGTTCGGCTTTCAGGAACTAATAATTATGATATGTTCACATTAACATCCAGCCTTCAGTCACTCAAACCTCTCACTGGAGCATTCTGTGGCTTTTCCCATTCAGTATACATGACACTGTACAAACATGTTATTCTTCATTTCCAAGCAGCGACACATTTTCAGAATAATGCCCAATTTGAAGAGAAAACAAGACTGCAAAGACACATACATAGTATGATTAGTCAACAAAAAACACTCCACACAACAATAGTGTCAAGTACTGACTTCTATATATTTAATTTGTGTTTATGGAGGTAAAACTATTACAAGTGTGTCATGTACCAGATTTACTCAGTGTCACACCAGTTGTTCCTACACAATTTAGGGAATATGAGCAGATCGGTTTTATATTGTGGATTTACACAAATTGTGCACACCAGTGTTACAAGAAGATTACACCAGTTTTACAAAGAGGATTTACATGAAGCACTCCACCGGTTCACGTTTGTACCTTTATAAATGCAAAATACAAAACATTACTAGTCAATTCTTATGAATACATTTGCCAAAAGACTGCTTATTAATCATGAACGAAAAAGAGAGACAATGACGCAACCAAAGTCTCGCGAATCCTTTTATTAGCAAATCAGGAGACAGTAGGTCGCTATATGACGTGGCCTACTTTTTCGTTTGGTTAACAGGAGCAAGGACATGCACACAAGTTGCTTGCTTAGCCAATCAGATGCCATGGAATCACTTACAGTTTATTTATTTCCCAATAAAAATGAATCTTCCTGCAACAATTACGTAAACTATGGGCGCCAATAGCCATACATAACTGTTTGGTTTTAACAGTATTTCAGTTACATCACTGTGTGACAAATTGGTCATGAAATAAAGCCCGAAGTAAGATAACCTACATGTATCACATTGATGAAAGCCAGGTGCACGGGACCGGTGCATGAAAGTATTCAGGCACGACTATGTACATGTATATGCTCAAGCAGTTTGTTTCCATCGTGATTCTTCACTCGAACCTATGACAGGCACTTCGTAAGCTGACATGATGTTGACACTCCTAAAGAAACCTTAGCAAACTTTGCAAGGTTTCGTTCTATGTACGCCACAGGTCGATATTACGTGACGCAAATTGTGACGCAAAAATATGACGTCAAGGTCGCGTAAAGGAGAGCGCCAAATTTCAAGCATCTGTTGCCCCCAAAACCTGAAATACAATCCCTTTGTAGATTTGAATCACAGTTACTCTACACAATGTACAGTCATACATCTTCCGAATAGTGTAGTAACCGCAATTTTGCCTTTTGTAATGTATAATTGTAAATATAATTATTTTAAAATGCCAATCGACAATGAGAGGCCGTTTCCAACAGAGGGGGTTTATTGTGATTTATTAACCTCTTATGGGTCAATCAAAATTAAGTAATCTCCAAATTCATGGTGGAATATCAGATCAAGTGAGAACCTGTGACCTATTGTAAAAACTATGTAGCCAAGTTCAGGGTCATGGTTGAGATCAGAGACTCTCACTGCAGACATTGTCCCCAGCAGTTTCAAAAAGGTATAAGGATTATTTGTATGTAGAACTTTTTCCCGCGTGACGTGTCTGTTCTGGGTGATATGACTAATGCCCCTCACTCTAGGCCTCATGGTTGTAGCTGGCATTATACGTAGGCCATTGATGCATTGTGGTTTTTATACACACTCAGCGATAGTTGACCATCTCCAAGTGTACACAATGATCATAATAGCCTGACTGTGATTTGCACACATTTTTCATGCTTGAATTGTACAGTCGTTGGTGACAATAACATTCCCGAAAGCCTAACAACTTTACCAGACACGAACCTATACAATACGTAATGATCGTAGTGAAAGCTCAATGCACTTATACGAAAAATATATAATCATAATCATCAACTTCACATCAGCAATGAATGACTTTTACCCGTGTTGAATGCAGAGCGTAACGTGTATTTATAGCGTAGTCCAGAGGTCAGTTTGTGGCATATCATATTGTGTAGAAATACAGAGGGACACTGTTGTACTCAAGTTGGTGGATACAACCAGGTGTTTCTCACGGCCTCGTAATGTTACTGTCAGAGTTTGTTTGATACCAAGATCTTTTCAAACATGATCTGCCGTTGCAATTCTATAGTTAGTAATAGTCTCGTTATGAAATATGGTATTGAAATGACGTTTACAGTGTATAAAGGCCTTGGTGTTAACAGCTATAAAGACACAGATAAACATGTGATTCAACATTTGGCAATAGTTGACCATTTCAATGCGTACAAAACGATCATTATAGCTTGAATACGATCTGCACACATTTCTCATGTTTGAATTTTACAGCTATCGCTGACAATAACATTCCTGAAAGCCTAACGCCTGCACCAGACACCAACCTACACAATTAGTAATGATCGAAGTGAAAATGTCAATGCTCATATGTGGAAAATATATTTCCCTTTTGTACCTGATTCAGCAATGAATGACTTTTACTGGTTTTGAATGCAGAGTGTAACGTGTTTAATAGCGTATTCCAGAGGTCAGTTTGTGGCATATCATATTGTGTAGAAATACACAGAGGGACCCTTCTGTACTCAAGTTGGTGGATACAACCAGGTGTGTCTCACGGCCTCGTAATGTTACTGTCAGGGTTTGTTTGATACCAAGTTCTTTTCCAAATGATCGACTTTGTAAATCCATTCATATCAATTGTCACATTATGAAATATGGTATTGAAATGAAGTATACAAACACAATGCATAAATGCCATGGTTTAAACAACTACAATGACACATGTGGCTTCGCATGGACTTGTGGTGCCCTATGTGAATGTTGCAGAAAATATTGTGAAGAACATTGTTGACAGTCGCATTATCAAACATGGCATTGAAATGAAGTTTTCAATGCATAAAGCCCCTGGTATAAACAACAACACTTCAAGAAGCTTCGCATGGACGTGTACACCTCCCCTTGACATTTGAATGCTATGTTTCTGTGAAGAACACTGCTGATATCTAACAACTACACTTGTCACCCACAAACACAACACTAAGGGATTATGGTGAACACATAACGGGACTAAAGACGAGAGCTGTGATTAACAAAAGAGATCATTGTCCCTCAAAAGGTGAATCGTCTTTAAATTCATATCACCACTTGACCATGTCAGCCTGTATGTGTGAGTAACTACATATGCTGCATATCACCAGCATTCCCAGCCTATGTCAGCCTGTATGTGTGAGTAGCTGTGTGTGCTGCATATCACTAGCTTCCCTAGCCAACTTCAGTCTGTGTGTGATTAGCTGTGTGTGCTTCATATCACTAGCATACCTAGCATATCATTAACATCCTCAGGGCATGTCAGTCTCTGTGTGAAAAGTGTCGTTTGCTGCATATCAATGGCATCCCTAGCCCACGTCAGTCTGTATGTGTGAGTAGCTGTGTTTGCTGCATATTAATAGTATCCATAGCCCATGTCAGCCTGAATGTGAGAGTAGTTGTGTGTGCTGCATATCACTAGTATCCCCAGTCTATGTCAGTCTGTATGTGTGAGTAGCTGTGTGCAGCGTGTAACTAGTATTTCCAGTTCATATTAGCTGTGTGTGCTTGCCTTTCACTAGCATCCCTAGCCCACGTCAGCCTGTATGTGTGAGTAGCTCTGTGTGCCGCATATCACTTCTATCGCCAGTCCATGTCAGCCTGTATGTGTTAGTAGCTGTGTGTGCTGCATATCACTAGCATCCCTAGCCTCTGTCAGCCTGTATGTGTGAGTAGCTCTGTGTGCCGCATATCACTTCTTTCTCCAGTCCATGTAAGCCTCTATGTGTGAGTAGCAGTGTGTGCTGCATATCAGTAGTATCCCCAGCCCATGTCAGCCTGTATGTGTGTGTGTCAGTATGTGCCGCATGTCACTAGTATCCCCAGCCCATGTCAGCCTGTATGTGTGAGTAGCTCTGTGTGCCGCATATCACTTCTATCTCCAGTCCATGTCAGACTATATGTGTTAGTAGCTGTGTGTGCTGCATATCACTAGCATCCCTAGCCTCTGTCAGCCTGTATGTGTGAGTAGCTCTGTGTGCCGCATATCACTTCTATCTCCAGTCCATGTAAGCCTCTATGTGTGAGTAGCAGTGTGTGCTGCATATCACTAGTATCCCTAGCCATGTCAGCCTGTATGTGTGTGTATCTGTGTGTGCTGCATATCACTAGCATCCCTAGCCTCTGTCAGCCTGTATGTGTGAGTAGCTCTGTGTGCCGCATATCACTTCTATCTCCAGTCCATGTCAGCCTGTATGTGTTAGTAGCTGTGTGTGCTGCATATCACTAGCATCCCTAGCCTCTGTCAGCCTGTATGTGTGAGTAGCTCTGTGTGCCGCATATCACTTCTATCTCCAGTCCATGTCAGCCTGTATGTGTTAGTAGCTGTGTGTGCCGCATATCACTTCTATCTCCAGTCCATGTCAGCCTCTATGTGTGAGTAGCTGTGTGTGCTGCATATCATTAGGATCCCCCGCACAAGTCTGTCTCTGTGTGAGTAGCTGTGTGTACTGCAGATCACTGGCATCCCTAGCCCACCACAGTCTTTGTGTGTGAGTAGCTGTGTGTGCTGCTTATCAGTAGTATCCCTAGCCCATATCAGCCTGTATGGGTGAGTAGCTGTGTGTGCTGCATATCAGAAGCATCCCTAGCCATATCAGCCTGTATGTGTGAGTAGCTGTGTGTGCTGCAAATGACTAGTATCTCCAGTTCATGTCAGCCTGTATGTGTGAGTAGCTGTGTGTGCTGCAAATGACTAGTATCTCCAGTTCATGTCAGCCTGTATGTGTGAGTAGCTGTGTGTACTGCATGTCACTATCATACCCAGCCCATGTCGGGGTGTGTGTGTGTGTGTGTGTGTGTGTGTGTGTGTGTGTGTGTGTGTGTGTGTGTGTGTGTGTGTGTGTGTGTGTGTGTGTGTGTGTGTGTGTGTGTGTGTGTGTGTGTGAGTAGCTGTCTATCCTGCATATCACTAATATCCCCAGCCAATGTCAGCCTGAATGTGTGAGTAGCTGTGTGTGCTGCATATCACTAGTAGTCCTAGCCTATGACAGCCTGTATGTGTGAGTAGCTGTGTGTGCTGCATATCACTGGTATCTCCATAGTGATGTGAGAATGTGATGTATATATATATATATGTATATATAAAAGACACCCTCGTGCTGTAACAATATAACGATATACATAAGAAACCTGTGGGGTGAAAGAATAAAACGATATTCATAAGACACACTAGTGCCGTACTGAGTGAGTGAATAAATTTGATTTTACGCCCCTTTTAGCAAGATTTCAGCAATATCACGGCGGGTGACACCAGAAATAGGCTTCACACATTGTTACCATGTCGGGAATCACAATTGCTCTAAGAATAAAACGATATACATAAGACATCCTAGGGTTGTCAGAATAAAACGATCGACCAAAGACATCCTAGTGTTGTAAGAATAAAACGATATACATAAGACATCATAGTGCTGTAAGAATAAAACGATATACATAAGACATCCTAAGGTTTTAAGAATAAATCGATAGACAAAAGACATCCTAGGGTTGTAAGAATAAAACGATAGACATAAGATATCCTAAGGTTGTAAGAATAAATCGATAGACAAAAGACATCTAAGGGTTGTAAGAATAAAACGATAGACATAAGACATCATAGTGCTGTAAGAATAAAACGATATACATAAGACATCCTAAGGTTGTAAGAAGAAAAAGAAATACATAAGACATCCCAGTTAGTGAGTGAGTATGGTTTTACGCCGCTTTTAGCAATACTCCAGCAATGTCATGGCGGGGAACACCAGAAATGGGCTTCACACATTATACCCATGTCGGGAATCGAACCCGGGTCTTCGGCGTGAAGAGCGAACGCTTTAGCCAGAAGGCTACCCGACCGCCCCCAGTGGTGTAAGAATAAAATGATAAACATAAGACCTGCTAGTGTTGTAAGAATAAAACAATAGCCACAACACATTCTAGCGGTGTCAGAATTAAAATATGCTTAGTGGTGTAAGAGTCAAACAAAGTCCACCACACACTTTAACTGTGCTGAAATAAAGTACGCATATCACATTACATTTTTGTAAGGCTGACACAATGGACAAAACACAGCCAAGATGTGTATCTCTGAAACAATAGACATACCCCCACAATCTTGGTGCTAGGCTAACGTCTCTTACAACAATATTTAACCAATTACATTATAGGGTATTGTGGCGTGTTTGTAAACCTTGTGATTCTATATTCTACAGGTAGGCCTTGTACTCGGATCTGCGATGTTTGGATGTGTGCAGCGTCAAAAAATATATACCTACTAAACAGCATTTCTGTGCATAATAATGAAAAAAAAACTATTTGGTACTCTTAGTCACATGATGCCAACGGCAGAGAAAATCCTCAAAAGAAGTTGTAGTGCTGTGCTTCGAACACTTTTTACCATGAGACATTTAAAAGAAATCAATTAGGTTTTTAGGTTTCGGATTTGTAATGACGGCGAAGGGTGAGAGATGTGTTGGGGGTATAAGGGGTTTCTACCCACTTCTCATGCATTTTACAGCACAGGAGACGAAAATAGATGCTTGGACATTAATGCACTTGCCGGGTATATTGTATTAATATTTTCAGTTGCATTTATAATATTCTTCACAAGTCGGGAGGTGGCTGAAATGATTTGGTGTCGAATATTTTGGCAAGAGTCGGTTAGAGTCGGTTAGCTGTCGGTCTAAAAATGTGCAGTTCCCGAGTTCCCGTCCGACGGATTCTCACAAAACTGGTGAGAATGTGACTTACGGCAGAGATCGTCCGCACGAAAAGTTGTCGTGCTGTTTTAAAAGGTGCTCCGAAATATATACTCTTTAAAAAAGGAGGGGATCTAGAATAAAAATGTTAATACCAAGTAGTAGAATAACGATGATAGTGTGGACGACAAACATCCTATGCAAGAACGAATGTGTAAACCATAACACCAAAAACACATCCTATAGTACCAGTCGCAGTAGCGACACATTCGTGTGTATGGTGTTATAAAAGTATAACAGTGGATGTTGTGACCGCCAACGATCTTAAAGGACGATAGGGGTACGATTGGAAATTTTAAAGTTTTAGATAAGTAACACTGTCACGAATATTTCGTCAAATATTCATTGATTCGGTCGAAGAGGCATACTGCGTATTGGTCTCCCAAATGGCGATATGAGGGAGTGTTGATCTGCCCCTCTTCTGGCCACAGGGACTCTCAGCGCGTTGCCGGCGGTCAGGTAGCTAAGGTGGTTAAAGCGTTCGCTCGTCACGCCGACGACCCGGATTCGATTCCCGACATGGGTATAATGTGTGAAGGCCATATCTGGTGTCCCCCGCCGTGATATTGCTGGACTATTGCTAAAAGCGGCGTAAAACCATACTCACTCACTCAGCGCGTTGCAGACGCAGCATCGCTAGTGTATCAAGAGTGTATGATAATCAAGCATAAGTCTTGTGAGTTGTTCTCCATAGATGTAGCTGGACAACGAAGATTAACGCAATGGCCGAATATGGATATAAATATTCTCAATCTTGTACATTTTATCAATATCAATAATATGCTGTATATCATGTTGACATCTCATATAAGACGTGGCCGTTGTTAATCCTACAATAAAACACTTTGGGGAGAATAGACCTCTCATGGTGTATTCTCCCTGCAGTGTTTTCTTGAACGACAACAACTCCCACTCGTAGTTTATTTCTTAAATAACTATTACAAGAAACTAATATCAATTTTGGAAATTTTAAGGTATTTCCGAGTATCCCTTTATTTTCTTGAAGAGTAAAGGAGTATATTGTGAGTGAGTTGGGTTTAACGCCGCTTTTAACAGTATTACAGTCATATCACGGCGTGTCAGCTTAATGTGGGAGGAAAGCCCGAAGTGATGCAGGTCTCAGTCGTTTACCACTTCGGTGAAACCCACGAGCACGGGTATGGTGCTGACAAACCTAGAAACATAATCGGGGCGAACCTGGATTCGAGCCCACAATCATAGGTTGCTGGCGTGCCCAAGGGACGCAACTCTGCACAGCGAATCGCGGCGCCTTAGACGACTGGGTCACCGTGCCCCCAGGAGTACATGGATATATATCAAATTTTGTTATATACCGTTAGAACGTCAGTCACAGTATCTGGTTCTCCTCTTTGTCTCTCTTAACTTTTCAAGAAATTTTTCCAGAGGGGATTTAGCCATGAAAGAGTTGTCTGACATAATAACATCTGAATACCCGTGGATCCGTGAAGAGCCGGGATAGAATAGGTCTTCAACAACCCATGCTTACAGTAAAAGGCGACCATCCTTGTCGTTAGAGGCGACTAACTGGATCGGCTGGTCAGGCTCGCTGACTTGGTTGGTACATGTCATCGTATCCCAATAACGTGGATAATAATGCTCATGATGTCAATCACTGGATTGTCTGGTCCAGACTCGATTATTTAAAGACCGCTGTCATATAGCGGGAATATTTCTGCGGCGTTAAACAACAAACAAACAAACAAACAAACAAACAAACAAAATTGAACACATAAGACATAGAGTGGTAAAATGAATTACATCTCACCTACAGCTAACTAGTTGGATACGTCAAAGGCTGATCCGACTTGCAGGTTTGCACGATACAATGTGTTGCATGCAACAAATAGTATACAGCTAGAACAGCTACAGTGTGAATGTCCCTAGATTGACTGCAAGGAATTCTGGGCAAGTGAGTTCAACAAAAGAGTTACACCTGAGAGCGGGATACAATTACACACACCCGCGTTTACATTCAGTTACCTGTGAATCACTGGAACAGTAAAAATACGATTCTCGACAAGAAGTGTGAAATACTTTGGCGTAAGGTAAGCATTTTAGGGAAGTGTTTGCCGAATAATATATTTATTCGGATTAACTTATTTTGAACAATTCAATGCTAGTGTGTTGGTAAAGGCATGTCAGATGAATGTAACAGGTGGGGTTAATATATTTGTTAGCAACCGCCACCCTGGAGTATACCTGTATATCCCCTTGTAGGCCTAGGCGAAAAGTCTACACTGTATCTCTAGATTACATTTTCCGTCCATATGAAAACCGAAGCAAACTTTATCATATTTTTCCTCGAAAATAGAAACGATTTGTTACATGTGTTTATTCATTTTCAAAGACTAATTTAACGAGTTAATATGTCTCTCCTCATATCCTTATCATACGTTCTTTGACAGACGTGTAGCCAATTGATGATTTGTCCTACCTAGATTTAAAATAACTCTCTTTGAACTATTCCCAGAAAGTAACTGTTTACACAAAGTATGACATTGAAACTCACCAAATCATGTGAAATGTTGAAGTCCTGGAATTAGACAATGGGTATTTGTTCACTTGATCATGTGCAATATTTCACTGTTTGTGGATGGGTACCTCTAGATTATACCCAACCCTACTATGTAATAGCACTGGGGGCACTAGGCTGTGGCCTCTAACCCGCAGTCTGACACTGTCTGCTATGGCGCATCAGTCGTATTGAGCGACTGCCCATTTGACAATTCCCTGCCCATCTGACAATTTCACGTTGTCACCATGTTATGTTATGTTCAAGGAACGTTAATTTTTGGATTCCCAACTATACATGTTGCATGACATTGTCGCGCCGTCACAGAGTTATAGGAAGTTGTTGCATTGTCATAGTATTACGTCCATGCAACGTTATTCTGTGAATTACCATGGCCGTTGGCACAACGGCGTGAACTAACGTTGTTGTAGACGGTTGAAATAAGTTGTGGCAACGTTATCTCATTTATCCACATGACGTCATTGTGAGGACTCCTTTTGACGTTGTGATTGAGTGAGTTAAAATCTAAGGTCACATTAAACATATGACACGCCGTGATATTGCTGGAATATTGCTAAAAGCGGCGTAAAACCATAATCACTCACTCACTCACTCACTCACTCAAACATATGACTATAAAATGTTATACATGATACAATTAGTCACATAAAAACCTGTCAACAAAGGACAATAGAATAACTTGATATATCACAGATTTATATATTTATAACATTGATAGGTTAGCATAAAAAGATATTGCTGTATATAACAATACATCATAAACGGGCTATTGATCACCAGCAACCAAAGTTAGGCCACCATACTAAGGACCATGGGGACTTACGATACTTCTGCTTCCTGCATGGTTCCCCGGCAGGATTTACACCATCCTTTCAGCCGCCGGCGATGAGATGCAATTCAGCCATCAATTAAAATGACAAATGTACTACTTTTCAAAATTGTGGTAGGAAAAAAGGCACCTTGAATGATGTGACGTCTTTGAAGTCATTGCCAATCACCAATCAGTGATAATTTAAGTCCTGGCTTCCAGTTGCAAATATTTGCGCAAATTACTGTAGAGTGTTGGCTTCCATTGTAATTTTGCTGATCACCTATGAGCGCGAATTATCTGTTGGCTTCCCTTGTTAAGTTACCTTTAGTTATCTTATTACTTTTCTTGTTCTTATTTGTACATATATATGTTCTCTGCCTCATAGCATTCATTCACATGATGAAGGAGTATGTATATACTCCGAAGTGTTGTGTTCCTCATAATAAAGAGTGAGTGAGTGAGTTTGGTTTAACGCCGCTTTAAACAGTATTACAGTTATATCGCGGCGTGTCAGCTTAATGTGGGAGGAAAGCCCGAAGTGATGCAGGTCTCAGACGTTTACCTCTTCGGTGAAACCCACGAGCACGGGTATGGTACTGACAAACCTTCATAACAAAGAAGTTGACATCAATACATTCTCTTCCCCTTTGACTGATTTGGTCTTACATATCCTCTCAGGGGGATACTTATTTTACACTACTTCAACCCCCTTTTGAAGATACCGCGACTAACAATCTAAGTTACGAATTCAACACTTCCAAAATTGTAAAATTTAACTAACGACACAACTTCAGAAAAATTATCAATAAGTTCAATATATTTAAAAAAATGAGAAGTGCCACTATTTTAAGCCATCTTTTTTAGATCCTTAATCGATGACGGTTTCATTAAATTAGCCCTTGTATTGGAAAAAAATCAACTCAGTCAGGCAGAACATGCTTAACTGTGATTCTTTCAACACAAGGGATGCAGAACAGAGGATCCTCACCTTTCAACACATATTTATGGGTACGAAGAGAATGGCCAATACGGAATCGTCGTAAAATGCCCTCGTCAAATCTGTTTTGACAACCTAAGAAGGTGTAACCGATATTTGGTTTTGCATCATGTAATTAATTTATACCTACTTGGGTGTCCTTCTTCTGTCTCATCAAACCAGTGATTTTACATCAAATCACTGGTTTATAATCGCTGTATGGAAGTTGAAGTGGTGTAACCGATTTATTGAGCGCTGGTTTAGCTGAAGCAGCCATTGTGTTACCAATGATTCCAACATGGTGAGTGAGTGAGTTAATATGTAACGTCACATCGGCAGTATTTCAGCCATATCGTGACGAGAAGTACAGTAATAATACATATATTGAGACTGAATAAAAACCTGTCAACGATGGACAGTAAAATCTCTAGAATATCACAGATTAATATTTAAAACTAGCATACAGCTATAAAAAGAGAGCACTATAAATAACGATACAATATAAAAATGGACTACAGATCGCCAGCAACTGAAGGTCGATCACCATGCTAGGGTCCATGGGGACTTACAGTACTTTTGCTACCTGCATGGACCCCAGCCGGATTTACATCATCCCTTCAGCTATTGGCGATTATGACAAATTTAGCCAAAGTTAAACGAACATATATACTACTATTTAAAACGTGGCCGAAATAAATATACTTTGAAAGACGTGGTCTTACATACCCTCTCAGGGGACAATAGTTTTACATTACTTCAACCCCCTTCGAGGATACAGCCACTAACAATCTCGGTTATCACATTATTCTGCCAATTATAGAAACACTATATCATATACACAACATATTAATCAAAATTGATGTGTCAATTCAATTT
Organism: Haliotis rufescens; assembly: GCF_023055435.1. Classification (NCBI taxonomy): domain Eukaryota; kingdom Metazoa; phylum Mollusca; class Gastropoda; order Lepetellida; family Haliotidae; genus Haliotis; species Haliotis rufescens. Next base: position 61,430,870 of record NW_025964334.1, read on the forward strand.
CTTTAAAAAAACAATAATTAAATGAGAACTCATAGTGTTAAAAAGATCCCTCATAGATTTAACCTGGAAATATTTATCCCTTGTGATGGAAAAATCAACGATTCCAACATGGCTGGGTAACCAACAAAAGAAGATGTCGTACTCAGTGTCAAGATCATTATGTAGTTCAATGATGTCACGTAAAAGTGGATGTTGAAAGGAATGAGTGAGTGAGTTAAGATCATAGTAACATCGGCGATACTCCGGCCTTTTTGTGACCAGGCAAAGTAATACAGTTTTTCTCCTAAAAAGCCTTCGATCAAAGGGCAGTAAAATAACCAGTAATGTATCACGGATTTTTCTTCAAAACTAGTATGACAACAATACTATGATATTCTTAAACGACAAGAGAAGACCACCTTTCAAACTAAGGGACCATGGGGTCTTATTATATTTCTGCTTCCTGCATGGTTCCCAAGCAAGATTTACATCTTTCCAACATCTGCTGACTTCTGTAAACGCGTTTAGCCAACAATTAAGATATACAAATATACTATAATTAAAAATGTGGTAGCTATAAAACAATATTTTGAATATAGTGGTCTTACTTATCCTCTCGGAGGTAGCTGTTTCTTACGTTACTTCGAGGAACATCAACTACAATCTTAGTTACTCATACCATTTTAAAATTAATGTCATTCATATCACACATATTACCAAAACCAATGTGAAGCAATTCAATTTCAATTAAAAGAACAACGATTAAGTAAATGTTAGTATTTCTAAAAAGATCCATTAATGATGATGCTTTGAAATAAGTATCTCTGGCAAAATCAGCACACTCAAACAGGACGTACGTCACCATGATTCTCACATCACAAGGGATACAGAATGGAGGACCCTCACCTTTCAATAAATATCCACGTGTATACCTAGTATCGTAGACATCGTCGCATGACTGACAACCAAGTAGGTGTAACCGTGGTAATTCATGTAATTTATGAATACGTACTTGGGTTTGTTTGTTGTTTAACGCCACACTCCAGTATTCCAGCTATATGACGGCTGTCTGTAAATAATCGATTCTGGACCAGACAATCCACTGATTGATATCACGAGTATCGATCCACGCAATTGGGATCGATGACATGCATCAACCAAGTCAGCAAGCCTGACCACCCGATCCCGTTAGTCGCCTTTTACGACAAGCATAGTCACCTTTAACGGCAAGCATGGGTGCGGCGGAAGTGTGATGGTTTGGGGGAGTATCAGTTTTTGGCACAGAACACAGCTCCATGTATGCATAGGTTGTGTTAATGCTGGTTTAGTTTACTACTGGGACGCCATTTTATGACGTCACGTTGTTACCGGTTTCCGTCAACACCAAGAGCTGTATACTTTCCAACAGGACAACGCACAGAGCACATACAGCACGTGCTTCTATGGACTTCCGTGCTTCTATGGCACAGAATAACGCACCTGTTATGCCAGGGACTGCATTATCTCCCGATCTATCGCCCATCGAGTACTTGAAGGTCTACCTGGGACAGCATATTGCACGTCGACCTCAAATCGCGACCGTTGGTGAGCCCGGGCTTGTCCTGCAACGTGAGTGGCGTAAGGTACCACAAGCTGTTATCCAGAGACTGAGTGTCCATGAGAAGGCATTTTCGGGCGGTCATATACCCGGTACTGACGTTGCCTTTGGACACCATGTGTGTTCCATTTCCCCTACATTAAAATTGTGTACTTTTCAATGACACTTGTCATTACCAGTGTGGAACTAAGTCATCTGAGTGTGATTGTAGAACACAGCCTACACCATATAGAATTTGGTTTAGCGTCAATTTCACTTTTTACCTCTGGTACGTTTTATCATTGCTGACAGCAACTTTTAAATTGTTGGCTACATATCAAGGTGAGTTACAGTGCATGGCAGTATTCTTCTGCTTTTAAGAGTATCAGCACTTAATTATGATACATGTTGCTAAGGTGTTAATTTAATTACTTAAATTTTAAAGAGTATTTTGTTTTTGTATTACAGATGGTCAGGCTCAGGGCATGTGATACGATCATCCCACTTCTGTTGTGTAAGTACACGTGTCACTTCCAACTGGGGAATTCCTTATTACGTTGCTGCATTCGACCCGAAAGACTGGGGGAATTACTTACTTACTTAGTAACCTAAATAACTAAGACTAACCATAATCCTGAATACAATCAAGGAAGGGCTTTCTTTATAGAAATTATTTGATACAAGTGGAATTAATATCATGTTTATTCCCAAAATCTCGAAGGACTTGCTTGACCTTTTGCAATCTCAGAAAAGAACCAAGTTCCATTCTGTCCAAACGTTTAATTTTTCAGCTTTGTACACCACGATCCCACATGACAAACTTCATGAAATACTTCATCCCTTGAACCATGAGGCTCTTGTTAAAAGCGTGATGACCACAGATGTAGTTACGTCTCCATATTCAGAGGTTTCAGGGCAGTTTGTTAAAAAAGCAAATGCCATCTGAAGTTTACTCAGAAAACAATATGTGAAATGCTGGACATCCTCATTCATAACATCTACATACAATTTAGGCAAGAAGTAGGCATCCCCTTGGTCACCAATTGTACTCCCCTTCGTCCTAATTTGTATGCATTTGCTCGGATTGGAAAAGTCAAAACAAGTAAATTTGGCCAAGAAGTTTAACTTAAGCTTCAGATATATCGATGATCTGATATCGTTCAAAAACAATCAAATAGCCAATTCCCTTTCACTGATTTTTCCACCTCAACTAGAAATAAAGGAGACCAGTGGGAACGCCTCATCTGTTTCGAGTAGATCTATAAATAAAGATTTAAGAGTGACAAAACACGCTCCACACGACTGAATGACAAGAGGGATGACTTCAACTTTCCAGGGTCAACTTACCCTTCATGTTCAGCAATATTTCAGAAGCTCATTCCTTTGGTGTTTACAATTCACAACTTTTGAGATACAGTGGATCATGCTCTTTCTGCCAAAATTTCAAACAGCGTCATAGGAATCTTGCTTAGAAGTTGTTTCATCACGGTTACAACATGCAAGGCCTCAGTAAAGCTTTCAAAAGGATTTATGGTATGTGGAGGACATTTTCAAATTTGACGCATCAGTGACAAAAATGATGTCCGACAACTCCTTACAGGAACAATAAAAACGTTTTAAAAAAGAAACTCCTTATTTTGACTTGTACCATATGTTCCTGTGAACAATTAAATTGCCTTCTTCGAACACCTGGTATCATCACCATTTGAGAGTGATTCATAAACACATGCTCATGATATAGTCGGAATCGTACAATCGACTCTGTTTTATGCAGTGATTTCTATTGTATATGGAAAGGGATTTGTCACTTTAATATAATTATAATTATTATTATTATTATTATTATTATTACTTCTACTATTATTATTATGTGCAGAATAAAAAAAGTGCAGCAAAGAGGGTTTGGGTGATCCTGGCACTGTCAGGCTGGTTAGGCTCATCATCAGCTCAGGGCCCTTGCCCCTCTACACGCAGCCCAGACAGCAAATGGGACTACTCCCAGCAAGCGCTGCCCAGTCAAACCTTCCCAGAACTTTTCGGAGAATGTGGTGACTCAGCAGCCTTATTGTCAGAAGGGCTGTATTCCTGGTAGCAAACCCGGGTACTCTCCCAATGTCAGTCAACATGCACCGAGAACAGTTGGGAGTCGGACAACTTGGTACTTGGGATGCAAGCGTGACATTTCGAAAGTGAGGTCCGCATATCTGCCATGTTTTCCCTGAATCTTTTCAATCACATCAGTGTCAAAAGGGACAGAACATTCAATGATATAAATGATTTCATTAGATTTATCAAAAAGGACAACATCAGGTTTGTTGGCCTGTATATGTCTGAGGCTGACAAGGACATTATTTACGGAAGTGTCGAAAGCCAAATGGAAGAGATGATACAAATTGACTGGAAGATGAGACAACATTATCATTTATCATGTAAAGGATGATGCCGGATAGACTCTCGCTGTATTTAAAGCAAAGGTGATCTCCATAATTAATTACCATGTCCAGATTATAATCTGTACGGCTTGCATCAGCGATTTCTCTGGACCTAATTAGAAGCTGCAGCCGTCAGGGATGTTTTAAAGACTCGTTTCTCACTTAAAGATTCATATTCAGATATATTTACAGAGTTGATCCGTGCTTCTCAACTTAGAGCAGTGTGTGAAATTGGGACAAGCTTTCTCAATACTGAAGTTACATGAAAGAAAGTCAACAGTCTTATCTAAGAGATACCTGTCAAGATCGAGTTCGAACGTTTATGCAATAACGTTACGGCCCTTGATCCATGTTATTTTTTGTGTGTATTTAGTGAATAGCGTCTGCAATGGGGAAAGTTTTTTCAGAGACTGCTGAAGTTACATAAACGAAACTTTGTAAGCTTATTTGAGAGATGCTTATCTGAGTTCGAAAATCAGATTTTTTTTACCACCCTATCTCTTCTGTAGGACATATTGAACTCTTTTTTTCATAGTTAACATTAACGTCCATGTTATTCATATGAACAAACAAAGTTCTAATGTGCATGAGGGCACTGTGATAATGAATTAACTTTACTCTTTCACCTTGTAGTTTATATTATACTTTTAATCAATAGATAAACAAAGTTAAAACAATTATTTCACAATAATCAGCCAGAATATATGAATGCAAATGTTCAATGCAATAGAATAACAAGTCGAGATTCGAGTCGAAACAGATTCCATCTGGCGGAATGTTCCCAACAGCTGTGAAAATCATATGAATGGACCATTGATAATCAGTGATGAAAGGGTAAACATATCCTGTTCGCCGGTGGCACCAGCCATTCATACAATTTGCATAAAAAAGGAAATATTTATTGTCTGACGCAACACACCAGTGCTAATGCCTTGCGACGATGGTCTGTAAACAAACCAAACAATCCATTGATCAACGAACCAGAAAATCCAGTGACACGATAGTGAATTGACTGATTTGTTAGATACAACTGTTATACATTTCTAAATATATTAAATCCTGCTTACAGTAAGTATGAAATCGTGTCATACCTCAATTGTCAATATATATTTGTGTTGTATCTGTTAGACGAGGGGCTGAAGCCCAAGTCTTTTTCATGAATAAATATCTGTTCTGTTCTGTACTGTTAAAACTAATAAAACAATATGACAATTTATTTTGAATGACGTCTGCTGTTACCGAGTATTTTCAACTGTTAGTTACGTTATAGCTGGAATGTCATATTCACATCTCAAGACCAACTTATGCGATCCGTGAAGATCCGGGGAAGAATAGGTCTTCAGCAACCCATGCTTCATTTAAAAGGCGACTATGCTTGTCGTAAGAGGCGACTAACGGGATCGGGTGGTCAGGCTCGCTGACTTCGTTGATGCATGTCATCGATCCCAATTGCGTGGATCGATGCTCATGATGTCAATCACGGGATTGTCTGGTCCAGACTCGATTATTTACAGACCGCCGTCATATAGCTGGAATATTGCTGAGTGCGGCGTTAAACAACAAACAAACAAACTTATGCTGCTGAGTACCTTTTTGAAACCGGAATTCCAACTAGTTCCAATTTTGTCGCCTGTGGGGTACCATCTGCGAGGCTCAGTGAACAACAGTGCTTGGGAATTATTTTTTTTATATGCGGTATTCAACTAAGTCTACAAAATTAGCTTCATTTAATTGTGTGCTTTTATTTTACGCGGTAAGCTGAACAGTTAAGGTTAGGAATAGATTGGTTAGGCTCCTTTTTTGTTTCTGAAATCATTATGTATAATTATATATTTGTAATATTTCAGTGTTAAATGCTAAAGGTGTGATACCGTGTGTCCCTGGACTATATGGAGATGCATGTGACCAACACTGCCCGCCACACTGTGACCGGCAGCCTGAATCAACCACTCGGGACTGTGGCATACGTACCGGGAGATGTTATGATGGATGTGCTCCTGGCTGGTACGGAGACTACTGTCATGAGACATGCAGCAGCAACTGCAAGGACAACACCTGTCATCAAAGTACTGGACACTGTACTCTAGGCTGTAAAGAGATATACTTAGGAGATTTCTGTACAGATGGTGAGGAACAGTTTTACACAGACAGGTTCCTTATGCTACTCCGGAAGCCGAGTCGTGCCTCTCTCGTGGCCATTTATTAACTCAGTCAAGATCTTAGCACCAACAGTGTAAACCAATGTTTTGTTAGTTGAAAGAGATATATCTGAATGTAACACTGCTGCAAATCTAAATCACAGTTTGTCGAAATACTTGTGCAATTTTGATATTTTGTTGAAGATGTGGAAATTCCATTATTTTCTACATGTACTTACACACACCATAAAGATGAGATCACTTCAGCAACACAAACAACACACATCATTTTCTCTGAAGTTCCCTTTACATCTTCCCGTTTCTTAGCCTGTACAGCAGCTTAGAGAGCCTGCATCTTCAATGACAATGTATTGGTAATATATACACCTAAAAACTTAGAATGATACAACATCTAATGAATGCCCTTGATAAAACCATGCTTGTATTCTTTTGTCTTATTCTTGTTGACTGTAAGATTCAATTCTTTGCATTAGCATTCCAAATGATTAATTTGTTTTTGTAGTAAAGTTATTGTGCTTGAGAACATTACTATATACTCTCAAACAAAAGAAGAAATAACTTTTACGGGTGAAGTTGGATAGTATCAAAACAGTTATAATGAATATGTTGAGCTAATTTATTAATAAAGAAGAACCAAAACGGACCTAAACGCACCCATGCTTAACGCCAATATTGATGTCAAAGGTGTCCGACACTATGCCGTTTTTGCACACACAAACTTTCACATTCTGATACATATAGCACTTTCCAATTTTACTGCTAAAACAATGTGTTTTGAAACGTGGTCATAAGTTATTTCTGCTAACCGAATCAAAGGCTTTGGAGAAATCTATACACAATGCGTATAATTTACCACATTTCTCTGCTAGATTGGTATAAGTTGCAAGATACATATTTCATCAGTTGTCGAGTATACGTGCCTGAAACCGGATTGAGACTCACTAATCTTTTCAAAAGCATCAGCCCAGAATGCTAATCTTTTGTCAATGAATCTTTTTTATGAATACTTTGCTAAAAGTGCCTGTTAACACAATGCCTCTGTAGTTATTTGTATCATTCACTGAACCTTATTTGTGGAGAGGGATGATAATACCAAGAGCCCAGTCTTCAGGACAGTATGATGTTTCCAGCATCATATTAAAAATCAACTCTTGATATGGTACAAGGATATATGTAGACTTTTTAAAACAACTCTAACATACTTTTGTGTCATGTCCAGCTGATTTACTTTTTTTTAAGATGATAAATGCTTTCTCTTATTTCATCCCTTGTTATCAAGATCCGGGGTAGAATAGGTCTTCAGCAACCCATGCTTGCCGTAAAAGGTGACTCTGCTTGTCGTAAAAGGCGACTAACGGGATCGGGTGGTCAGGCTCGCTGACTTGGTTGATGCTTGTCATCGATCCCAATTGCGTGGATCGATACCCATGACATTAATCACTGGATTGTCTGGTCCAGACTCGATTATTTAAAGACCGCCGTCATATAGCTGGAATATTGCTGAGTGCGGCGTTAAACAACAAACCAACCAACAAACCTTGTTATCAAATCAGTTCAACGTCACCAGCCATACATGGCAGTAAAATAAACCACAAACATCATATCAATCACATCAACATACCATTCCTCACCGCACACACGATAAAAATCACATGAGTTCTTCATCATTCAGACTAACCATAACAATCAGTTCAGTTCAGTTCAGCACATATGACATAACGATCAAATCAGCTCATCACCAACAGCCAAATCTGTTGAGCATCACATACACCGTAACAATCACATCATTTCAGCGTTACCCGCCACTTACACCATAAGAATCACATCAGGTGAGTATAACAATCAGATCAGTTCAGCATCACCAGCCATACACCATTACAGGTCAGATCGTATCAGTTCAGGACCATTAGCATACACACCATAACAACACGTTCACATCAGTTTAGTATCACCAGCCATACGGACGATAACAGTTAGATCAGATGAGTTTAGCATCTCCAGCCATTCCACAACAATGAAAACGTATTCTGGGTATTCGTAAAAAAACGTGTGCGTATCTTGTCCTGTCGGTGGTAACCGTCAAAGAGAAGTCAATTGCTCACCCGAAAAACACACCTGCAGGTCAAACTAGGGAATCACATAATGTTTTTCGAACCAGTAAAAAATAACTGCATCCTACCTCATTCTTTATGAGAATCTATGTTTTTATATTCCAACACTGGCTCCATGGATTGCAAGAGGTTTCTGATCATGACTGCTGCAGACATATAAAAGCGAAAAAGATGTTTCCAAAATCAGAAGAAATCTCTGCTAAAAGCAGTATCGATTGTTCAATGCCTTCTTCTCGCTTAAATGTTTCATCCCAATATTTCACATATATGTTCTCAATGAACAATCCAGCGTTACCCATATCGTTTTTTCGTATGTTTAAAAGAAACCATGTACAAACATCGACGTTACTCTTGGATTGGTGCTGTGCTGACGATACTGGTGACTCTGATGACAGTGGTGGCAATTGTGATGAGACTTCAGAAATCATGGATACAACAACATGTAAGGTAAGCCTCTTAGATTAATCACACATCAAGTGACCTGCGACCGAGAACGGTGTTTCATGTTCACTTCTTCATATGTTGTGGTAGGCGGGTCAGTGATTACCTTCTTGCAGTGAACTCCTATAGTCTCCTGTTACTGGCACATGTACCAGATATAAAATTTCAGCCTTGTTAGGCAAGGGTGGAAACTGGACATTTATAGTCTTTTAACTCCCTTGTTTCAGGATAATGAGGGCGCCCTGTGCACGGCCAATCATTACCGTGTTGTGTCTGCAGAAACTTAGTCCTCCCAAAGCTCTCAAATCTCAGACTAAGACACCTTAAACATATTGGCTACCTTTCGCTGAGTTTTACCAGTCTGAAGCATGCCAATAGCCCATTGTGAGTGAGTGAGTTGGGTTTAACGCCGCTTTTAACAGTATTCCAGTTATATCACCGCGTGTCAGCTTAATGTGGGAGGAAAGCCCGAAGTGATGCAGGTCTCAGACGTTTACCACTTCCGTGAAACCCACGAGCACGGGTATGGTGCTGACAAACCTAGAAACATAATCGGGGCGAACCGGGATTCGAACCCACAATCATAGGTTTCTGGCGTGCCCAAGGGACGCAACTCTGCACAGCGAATCGCGACGCCTTAGACGACTGGGCCACCCGTACCCCCAATAACCCGTTGTGTTCCTCACACATTATACTAATGGCTCAGAACGATTTGACGACCTTTCGCTTAAGTATCAAAATCAAGAAATCAAAATGTTTTTGTGCAATGTGTCGGGTGTGTTGGTAAACTATTCTTTTTTTGTAGAGGTTCTCAAAGCTGATCTTCCTCCTGAACACCAATCATGATATTTATATGTACCGACCCCCCCCCCACTTTTTTTTTCTGGAGAGTACAGTAACGATCCATGCATTGAAATGAATGCTAATCTCTGTTAATTTGGTAATCTTTCATGTACCTATGACTGAACGTTTAGTAGCATATGAAACAGGGTAAATCTGAACCTTGTCCTCCAAGATTCTAAAGGTACTTAAATCTGTTGCATACATGTGCAGCATTTTCAATTACTGCACCTGCTAGATGCTACATGCGTGCATATCTGTGTTCTAGTGGGAGAGAGTCCGCCCGTAGGGCGGAAGGTCCGGGGTTCGATCCCCGGACGTTAAAAGTTGGTACTTGTTGTTACCCTGTCTGGCGCTCGGCATAAAGGTGTTAAAGTGAGTGAGTGAGTTGGGTTTAACGCCGCTTCAAACAGTATTCCAGTTATATCACGGCGTGTCAGCTTGATGTGGGAGGAAAGCCCGAAGTGATGCAGGTCTCAGACGTTTACCACTTCGGTGAAACCCACGAGCACGGGTATGGTGCTGACAAACCTAGAAACACAATCGGAGCGAACCGGGATTCGAACCCACAATCATAGGTTTCTGGCGTGTCCAAGGGACGCAACTCTGCACAGCGCATCGCGGCGCCTTAGACGACTGGGCCACCCGTGCCCCCGTTAAAACAAGCACTGGTCGCCTCGCAGTCAGGTAGTCAGTTTATTGTGTCTGAGTGGGGTATTCATGTTCAACTGCGGCATGGTATCTCAGCTAGCACTATAAATCGGCAAGGGTAAGGGTAACTGAACAGCACTACCAAGACAACATTCTGGTAACAATGGTTGTGCCGTGACCTGATCGGGATATGTGTACGCCGACGTCAAAGGACACCTGCTGTGTTAGCCAAACATGGCCAGGAGTTGCAAGAGGAGTGGACAAGTTCCCATCAAACTGTCATTTGGACAACACTACACTTTAGGAACGAATGTTTGACCAATTGTGAGGGCATGGTCAACATAAATGTTTGTTACTGTACACCCCGTCATCTTCCTTGGATGTTTGCACCATTCTGTAATCATGTGTTAGTTTGAATGTCCTCTACTTTTGATAGTCCATTGAATAGCTATCACTTTTTATCTTGGGGACAACCAATTGATATTCTTGAAGGGGTAGAGGGCTTTTGGGGTGGGATTTAGTTTGGAGACAAGATATTATTTCAGCTACAGCTCCTAAACCAGAATTATTTTGACTCAAAACAATGACCCTTGATATATTTCTTCTAAAAGAGACAACCTTTGTGGTCTAGTAGACAGGCCATCTGCCCAGAGAGCGAAAGGTCGTGGGTTTGATCCTGGGCCGCGTCATACCTTTACTTAGAAATTGTTATCCACAAATTGACATTTGTTACATTTGACCACTTTCTAAATGGCATCGTTCGGCCATGGGAGCCATGCCAATTTACACTTGTCAGAGGGGTACACAAAGTACATGATCTAGATACCAGTTGTCGGACTTTCATTTTTGTGGAATCCTCGGTGGCTGAGTAGGTTAGATTACTGACTTTGTTTGCTGGCGATTAGGTGTCTCACTCTGCCAGTGTTGGTTCGAATCCCTGATTGGACGCAACCCAAAAAAGTACAAGAATCTGTACTAAGAACGTGTTATCCCAGATATAACATTTGATTAAACTTTACTCTTATTACTGTTGACGGATAATTACAATTTAATGCAGTAATTATACATACATTAGACAATATGAGGAGAGTAAAATGCGGACCCTTCAGGACCTAAAGACGCCCCATGGATATTTATGAGCCTGTGATAATTTTGTGGTAGGTTCTGTACTGCTGGACGGTACCAAAATTACTGTCCAAGCGAAGTGCCAAATCAAATCGGCCCAGACTCAGGGACAGGCTATCTCAACGACCATAGCATCGAATTTATGTGCAGTGTGTTAAGAAGCCTTTCTGTTTGCTGCTCAGGACCAGTCACTTCCCACGTGAAACCGTCAATGTGTGATTTTGCATGAAATTGTAAATATGAAATGTAAATTATGCAATGATGAATTTAATGAGACTGTCCAACACATTATCAGTGGATGACCAGCTTTAGCACAAACACAGTATCTTAAGCGACATGATGGAGTATCTTGATCATTTTATTACCGTCTTCGCCATGCGTGTGGTTTTGACCCAGAATATGTAGAGGGCGTCAGGAAAAATGATAAATACGAAATTCTTTGGAATAGGCCCGCAAACAGCCTGAGAAGTATCCAGGGCAACTAACCTGATCTTGTCTTTTTGATAAATCCAATGAAATCACTTACATAATTGAGTTTTCAGTCCCTTTTGACACTAACTTGATTGACAAGATTCAGGAAAAAATAATGGCATATATGTGGACCTCGCTTTCGAAATATCATGTTTGCATCCAAAGTATCAAGTTATCTAACTCCCCGTTGTTCTCGGTGCATCCCAATCTGTTAACTGACATTGGAAGAGTACCCAGGTTTGCTAGCAGGAATACAACTCTTCTGACAATTATGGTAATGCAGAAAACTGCAGTGTTGGGAAGTCTTCAAATTTTCCGAAAGGTTCTGTGTGGGTTCGACTAGGCAGCGAATTTTGTGTGTGTAAAAGTTAGTTCCCTATCATATCAAGTCAAGACTAGGAAATCTCGTTAATGTGAAACACTCTTTTATAAAGCAGTCACACTATGTGTACTGCTTGAGGCTCGCCCGACTGAAACGAGAGCTCATCTTCTAGGGTTCAGGCAAAATAAACATTATTTCCCAAGGGGAGTATCCATCTTTCATACCATACTTTGCATAAACTGGTCTTAAAGACGATACGTCAGACATCAAACCTGAACTATCTGACTTTAGATACGTGAGTGAACAAGCGAAAATTAGACTCGGCATTCGTCTAACATCGTATGTTCATTGGACATCCCTCAAAATTATATCGTGAGTTATTGATGGAGCAAACAGATTTGACCCCTTATTATTTCACCCTAAAACGATGATTAACCAATACCCATCATCACCTGACAAAATAGAGATAAATAGGGTTGTTTACGGGCATATTTTCTCTTTCTTACTCGATCAGAAAAATGCTTCAATGAAAATATTCCGTTTGACATTTACTTTCGTTAAAAATAACTACAAACAAGAAAATAACCATTTCAAACAATACTAAAATACTTTATACCACACTGTCTTCATTTCCTCGTTCGCAAACTGATGGATCATTGCTGTAGCCGAGTTTTAGTTAACAAAACGTAGTATAGCTCAGGTTCTTTTTCCAAAGTTTGTGAACCGTGTCTTTTTTTATTTATTTTAACAAACCTGTTGAGGAATCTATCACATTTAGGTCACATTTTCTGATTGTTTTGTGATTATTTGTCTTTATCTTTAGATATGATTACTCACTCTTTCATGGTATTTATGCGAGACTCAGTTTGCTTCCTCGCAGTTGAATCATGGCTATGGAAACAGGACATTCTTCCACGGAGAAGGGATCAAAATATTATTATTTTATTTATCAACCCTCGTAATCCGGATGCGTTCTTTGCTCTGATGAAAATCCAACGAGCATTACCGAAACAAAGAAAACGCAAGTACAGTGTCAAGAAATAAGATTTAAATCTTTTAAATGACATAGATGCCAATTCGCTGCCAAAGTACGTGAAACATGCATTTCCCCGTTTCAGAGTTCGGGTGAACAGCCGAGATGAAATGTGAGTCGGTATGTTAGAGCAAATTACGAAATGAGATATTTACTCATCGCTATTGATAGCCTCTACAAGTATTTGTGGGTTGTCCCATAACTGAATAAAAAGCCTGTATTGGTAACTGAGGCGTTGAAAACAGTCTTTGAAGAGGGTCGCATTCCGAGAAGAATCCATGTTGACAAGCGCACGAAATTGGCTTGAGAGTTTAAATATGTTTTAAGAAGTCAAAACATAAAGTTGATTGTAACTCAAAACGAAGACATAAAGGCCAATTGTCAACGGGTCATCAGGGCGCTCATGTTTCGATGTCTGACACACAACACGGACAAGTACATTTATGTGTTGATAGATTTAGTGTATAACTTTAATCATACTGTGCATGGAAGCTTTGGATATTGGACTCCTTCTGGTGTGACCAAGACAAATGAACTGAAAGTGAGGAAGTACTTATACATCAGACCCATGCTGAAACGTGTGGAAGGCAAGAAGCAATTTCATATATTTGAATTAAATGCGGGTGATCAAGTGAAAATTAGTTATTTGAGAAGAACGTTCAGTAAAGAAATCAACCTGCGCTGAACTGAAGAATTATTCAAAACTGCTTCATGAACCCGACGACCGGGTACATCTATTTAAACAGTAAAAGCTTTCCACGATGAGATCTTAAAGGGAAGGTTTTTTTATGAACAAGAACCACAGAAAGAAAACAAGGAGTTAGACAATGTATGTAAAATTGAAAAGGTGTTGAATAAAAAAACGTGAAAAAGACAGGGTCCTGTACCTAGGAAAGTGTATGGCCAGATAGCTGTAACTCTTGGCGAATGAAAGTAAGTTCAAAACTTGTAATATCTTTAACAGTGAGACTCAAAGGATTATTTTTCCAACGCACCCTACCGAGTTTGGGCGAAGCTATCAAATCATTTAGCATTAGGAGGATAATGGTTAGTAGGTCCAGTGAAGTTAAGGTTTGTCAAAGTTGACTTGAAATATATTAATGCTATTAACGTCGAGGTATTGTGAAATCTGTGATTCAACCCATTGTGGTACATGCCCGAGATTGTGAAAGATACAGCCTATATTCAAATCTATATATTACATGTACCACAGGGACCCACCACTCATTTATGAAAGAGGAAGTAAACGTTTCACTTCGCTTATCCTTTCCTAGAATAACAACAGTGAAACGAAAGTTATACATTCCTGATCACAAGAGGTTTATCCAGTATGTTGAAAATCGAACGTTGAAGACATTCTTACCAACACTAAACAAAGGTCGTCGTAGATCAAACATGATACCAATCGTAGTGAAACACGTGCCCTCTTCAAAGGCGAGAGTTAGTTCTCCGAAAATAGAATTGACATAACAAAATCGAAACGTAGTGGAAAGAGCCGAGGTTGCTCAGGAGAGGGCTATCACTATAAACGTAAGTTAGGAAAGAAAATCGTCGGTTCACCAATACCCCAGCTGCGAACAGGAAACGATCTATTTTCAAAATATTCTGACTAATCTATTCTCATCATGTTTGTACTCACAGATATATTTTGGAGGCGTTACCAACGACTTTAGTACTATTCTGAGGCTATCCTTAAGAAGACATGATTCAAACTTTTAACAGGTTATGGTGAGAAAGCAGAGTTGAGTCAACTCCAATCACAGTTACATAGATACTGGTTACATTATAACCGAGCTCGATTCTACTGATTGGTCTACTGATATTGATACAGGTTGGGGGAAATGATGGTCTCATCAATCGAGCACCTTTCATCGCTCAAAGCAAGACGCTGACTATGTCTGGTCCACTGTTGCAAAAACCCGTGAAAATACGGGGTAGTGTAGGTCTTCAGCAACCCATGCATGCCGTAAAAGACGATTATGCTTGTCATAAGAGGCGACTAACGGGTCTCCATGGCCGTGTCGATGGGAAAGTGAAGCATTCAATTAATGAGAGTAGGTAATATCATGGAGGATACAATTGAGGGAGAGGGTTCTACTAATTACCGTACCACAGGAAGAGACCTGTAGACGTGAGCGCGGGGTTGTGTATAAGATGGCCGTTGCATAATGGCCGCCAGGAGAGGTAAACATTGAGCTAAAGCAGTGTGTTTTCACGGGCTTGTTGAAGAAATTCCCAGCGCTACTGTCAATATATATCTTCCACTTGATCTTTGATACATCATTTTGGCATTTACAATATATATTATTTCAACGTACTTTAAAAGTTTACTACTCATATGATTTAGAGTATTTGTCAATTGTGTTGAGCTTACAGGCTATAAATGTAATTTTTGGTAAATATAAAACGTCTCATGTAAAACATGAAGTAAGTACGATAGTAAATTAAAATATTCAAATCGCATTAAAATAGAATGATAACAAAATACATCCTAAAGCCTGTATTCCCCATTCAGAGCCAGGAGAAAAAAATGATTAAATAAAGGGAAGAAGCGTTCCCTTACATATATTTAGAGATATCATCTGCATATGACTATATATGTAAATTTTACGATATATGTAGCTATCCACACGAACTATTAAAACGCGGACATAAGGTCACGGATACGAAGACTGTAGATACTATACCTTAGATGATAAAGTACATAATTTGATAAAATAAATTCAGTTATTGATATCTACAAATCGATTTGCGATATCAGTAAACATTTCATAATATAATAAAATCAAATTTGTGATATAATTTTTTTCTATAAATGAATTATTGATATCAAGTAAGGAATAGATAGTAAAAAGGCGCCATATACGTATATTGTTCTTTGTGGATTGTATTGAGTAACGCGATTCCATCACGGTTATATTGTTAATTGCTATTCTTTTTTCTGCTCCTACATTTATTTCATCATGAAAAAGTGTTTAAAAAATGGCAACTTATAATTCAACAGGGAAATAACACTAACCGACCTGCGTTTATTTATCTCTCTGTCATTTTTATCGTTAACATGTGTCTACTTTTAAGTGTATATACTTGTAATATACATCGTTCGTAGGAATGACACATCATCGTAACATATATGTACTGTATATACATGTAGCACGCTGGTACTTTGATTCTATAGCATCCGTTACCCCGAATTACTGTGTAACGGTTCACCCCTTGTTTTCAGACGTGTCATTCAGACAAATAAGTCAAGTGTGACAGTTATCACAATCTCACCGGTCATAAAGATTTTATACATACTGACTGACACTCTTGATGGGTCAGTGATTAAGACAACAGATCAGCATGTACGTATGATTACATGGCTGTATGTGTGCAAGGTATGTATGGCTGTGTTTACCATTACATGGATGTACATATGTAAATTATGGGTGTGTATTTATGTATGTATACGTAAATGTATGTAAATGTATGTAAGCCTACATGTACAAATGCCTCGGTCGTTCGAGGCCAGAAGGCAAGGGTATTCCCGGGAAGGAAGCCTACTCTCGCAGTAGGGCACTAAAGCAGAAACCTCTCTCGCGGAATTAGGCGAGTAGAACAGAGTAAAGTGGGGGATTATCGGCTGTTGTGTGAAAACAATGCTTCAGAAAGATCGACGTCCTGTCCCTGTGAACAAACCTACATATTAAGGACTGAACGCAAAAAGTGTCTGTCAGGTATCTTAATGCTTAATTACTTTTGCTGGAGAATATGTTTCTTGTACAGGCGCTATGGTAAGGCTAGGCTTTACTGCCGTTTTCCTTAACTTCGCAGGCCCCTCATGCTAAAAAACAGCCTAACTGTTTATATTACTATGTCCTGCTATGCTTTACATCTAACAAAGCTTTACATTACTATTATATTAGGCCTTAATCTTATCATTACTTGAAACTTTCTCCCTCTGTAACACAAGCCATAGGTTATAGTATTATTTATGATAAATCCGTATTTACATACATACATAAATCATTTATGACGTGACGTGACGTGACGTGACGTAACATAATGATAACATATGAATGTTAATGCAACAAGCGCTGCGTGTGAAGATAAACTTAAATATGTGTGACATATATTTTAACATATTTCAACACCTTTTTAAACGGTAATATTGGATACATTTAATAGTTAGAAGCATATAACACTTGAAATTGAAAGGTCTACAACAAGATGTATTTCTCATAATAAAAGGTCCATAAGGGTATTTAGAAAGGTACCGTAAATCGTTACGAAAAAATAGTTCTCCTGATATTATATACTGGACATTTCCCTACACGCCTCTTTTTGTTGTTGTTGTTGTTGTTGTTGTTGTTAAAGTCAATAAGAGGATGTTTGGCGTGGGACTAGAGGTATCTTTTCAGAGGGTGTTATTCTGACATTACCAACTATTTAATGGAGGATATTGGAAATGAATATACATGTAGACTGTCATGTTGTCTGACTGCAGATATTATTTGTTATCTTAACCATCTCTGGGGGTTTCACATTAAAGGTTGTTATTTTTACAATTGCCCAAAATTGTCCTGCTGAGTATCGGTGCTTGGTGATGTCAAAGGTAACAATTTATCATTAGAGGAAATCGGTAGTGAATACTTAATACCATGTGTACAGGATAAAATCATGACTTTTACCCCTTTCTACCTCTGTGTGTAATTCTGATGGAAAGAAGTCACTCAACCAGTTCATGCATTCTATGTGAAAGAAGATCAGATCTGGCTAGAATCCGTGACTTCCAAAGGGTTATATTCAACAGGCTCATTACCTTGTGATCATGTTAACGTTTTTCTTAACACTCACTATGGCCATTGGGCAAATGTAAAAATCACAAAACCTAACGAGATTCTGTCTACATGGTTACACCTGGTGATTGTGAAGATCTCAAATCAGACAAAATGGCTGTTCAGATTCATTTCCAATATCCTCTTAGAATTAATGATAATGTTAGAGTCCCACACAAAACTTTCTCTTATTAGTTCTTACCAAAACAATGTACTATCTAAAGCATAAATTTGGCGAACGAAAAACGTTATATTTGCAATCACCAGGAATTACTCATGTCCAAAATCCAGAAACAATTACTTCAATAATGGCGAACGTTTACCAACCCTCAACAATCGCGTCAACTTGGGGGTTTCCCTAGCAAATAAATCGCATCTAAATTCACTACTGTCATGCCATAAAAGTCCAGCAACCGAGCACTAATTAAGACGGGACGACGTTGTGTTATGGTCTGAACACAGGTCAATGGCCGCTCATTAACTCAAGATTCACACTTCACTGTGTTGTTTTTTCTCACTATTCATTTGATATATTTGTCAACTTCAACTGAAACCCGGTCCCGTGTTACACGTATGACACATGCGTGTGTAACAAGAGACCCACGCATGCTCAACGGGTTGCACACACGCTGCACACGCGTGTTCAACGGGTGTTCAACCCATGTGGAACCTGTTGAGCACCCGTTCTCAAAGCATGTTAGGGGAATGAACTTCTAGGCAGTTGTGTATGGTGCCATGCATGTCTCATGAATTTTTGGTGTGTTGCAGACCCGAACGAAAATTAAACATTAATGTTTCAAAGTGGATTACATAGTTTGTATAGATCTGGAAGGGTTTTCTCCTTTCACCCTGAGTTCTGTCAGTGTTCAGGTCTTTGTGATAGGGAGAGAAACGGCATAGGGTGTGCTCTCGCCTTTAGCAGCAACGGGGTAGGGAAGCATGAACATGGTGTAAAATTCTTGTGGAGGGAAATGTAGATCAACCTTAATAATGTGGCTATGAGGTCCCTCAGGAACGAGCGATAGCCTATCTCTTGGTCTGATAATCATTCAAAGTTACCATGTAGTAACAGCTAAGGTATAGCTGCCCATGCAAATTGTTGACGTCATAATACATCAAATAAGACTCGTCCTTGCTAGAATCAAAATCAACCATGTACTCATTCATTCCACCATGTATACTTCTCTCAATGAACAAACTAGCATGAACGGCCATGCCTGGTAAAGTATATAATTAAAAGGGGTCCAGCCTGTAATATTGTTTGATTGACTGTACTTGAAACGTGTCCAAGAGTTGACGCGCAGGGGTATAGTATTCCTCGGATACTGTTTCCTCCTGAAAGGGATGAAAGAACCTGATCTCGACTAGGAAATTTAGTTTCCTCCAATACAGCAAAACTTGACACATATTTGTAAAAGTAATGTAGTTTTCGAGTCAGCGTGTCTACGAACTGATTCTGACCTTTGTTTCTCAGATGGATGCCAATGTATTCCAGTGAGGTGTTGAGAAATTTGAAAGAGTCTAGAAACATCAGATCATTAATTTCAAGCGTGAGAAACTCTTCTGTGTGATGCGGGATGCACGACAGTTTTCGATGAAGAAGTTATGCAGCCTGAAGAATGAGACAGAACCCTCACAATTCACCTGTCAAATGATCTTGATCTTGATCGAGATGTCTCTCAAAATTCGATTTCATACCGGCTAAGATAACAAAAAGTGGTGCTGTCTATCTCTTTGTGGTCTGCAGATGTTAGTTTCATAGTTTCTAAAATATCTTGAATTTCATCGTAATTGGCCAAAAGGTTCTCCATGAACTGCTTCCCTGCTTTCTCACTACAACGGTGTCGAATATTTCCCAAACCTACATGCGATTTTATAAGTATAACCACATGGCATGTGATTTTGAATGCGTTTGATACTCATGCCACCATGTTGTTTTGTAGCATCCTCCGGATCTAGAATACATACGAAATCGGCATAGACCACACATGAGACCCATTGCGTGTTTACATGGAAAAGCCCAAACTCTCTAACACCTCTCTCTGAGCCTTATGGTGACATTTAATTTATGTTATCTTAACAATTTTCAGAAATAAATGTCAAAAAACATTTGTGACAGATACATTTGCTTCTGTGGGTATTATCTCTTCTCAGCCAACCATGGCAAACTTGTAAAGAGTAAGAAGTCACCGCATTGTTCTTCATCATCCGTATCAGTCATTAGGCCATTTACCATGAGATCACTTTGATCAATGATACCTACGTGGAACATGGCTTCTTCCTCATACACGTTAATAGCTAACTGATTGCTACTTTAAAGCAACCAATATCAATCAACGGCATGGAGAAGCTAAAACCATTGACATGAAGTTTCGATTCCTGCACAGGGTACAGATGAGCCGGTACACGAAACAGAAAACAGTGTTTTCAATATTCAACAAAGAACGTTTGTGTGTTAGCTCACATGAAAAGGGAATGTAGGAAGAAGCTCGAAACGTTTGAAACTTCACAACAGACAATTTCACTTTGGTGACGTCTTAAAACTTTAACTTTGAACTATTACCTTCCAAATTGTCTAAATCTCTCATGATTTTGTTCATGTATGCTTAGGTTTGGGTGTCTAAATCGTCGGCTACAGCAGCCAGTTCCATTCGAAACTGAAGGGCAACATAAACGCCACCAATAAATAATGGTCGTCAGTTTTATTCAAATTTGCCAAACAGCACGAAAACAGTTAGGAACACATGGCTGGAATACAACTTACCTATTCCCTGTGAACATGTGCACGTCCTTCACGTGATTTGCGAGGAAAATGACTTTAATCACTAAAAAATGCAAAATGTGAGCAAAGTTACCCGTTTAAAATTTTGGTATTAAACAAGAGCAGGATTGTACTCTCTCATCACATGAAACCATTTAAAACAGCGAACATGCCTCGACTAACCTATGAGCAGAGGGAGAGAGTCATCGGTATGTTGCAAATGGGAGAGACCCAGGAGCACGTTGCCAGGAGCATGGGCTGCTTCAAGTGCACCATCGTAAGAGTTGTAACACGTCAAAGGCAAACTGGCAGTACTGCAGACTGGCCGAGGAGTGGAAGACCAAAGGTCACGACCCCACAGGGAGACCGCTATTTATGGGTGCTTCACCTAATGTCAAGATTCCTAACTGTGACGTCAGTTGGACGTCTTGCATCTTTGCTGGAGGAGGCACATTCGATACTGAGCCATGTGTGTAGCAGAGGTCTTTAAAAGAGATCGAAGTCGATTCTGTGGTTGTGATCGAATACTGGACAGTGCACCCAGCATGATAAACGTGTCTACAGAACTTTAAGCACATGGTTTTTGATCTGGTCATTTTCAAATACCATTTTTGAATAATTGTAATTTAATAATAAAACATCAACTGTTAATAAATTTTGCGTCTGTTTTGTTTTAGACCAGAAAATTAGTTTAGTTCTAAAATATGGTGCAACGAAAGTCTTCTTGCCTGTTGGTCGGATCTTACTCAGTTTTCAATTGGCGTATAATCCCTTTTTGACGGCACGTTTTGGCGCAAATTTAGATTCCACATATTGAATAACATTTGGTTGAATTTTCAACAAAAAAAAGAAATACGGATCGTGGCCTTCTCGACCCTGAGGAATGAAATCATATTCTCTATCCAGACCTCGAAATGCTTGTTGAGAATTATACCCCTGCGGAGCTTCGTTGGATCTCCAGCGTTTGGTTACCGAGTCTGTCCCACAGCTAGACTGAGAAGACCGATGGTTATGTTTGATGTGAGACATGAGAGTTTTTATTGAAGAAAATGATTGAGATAAATGTGACAAACCCCTTTCAATCATAGAAATTGATAGTTAATTATACGATTCCGACTATATCATTTGCATGTGTTTATGAATCTCTATCAAATAGTGATGATACCAGGTGTTCGCAAAAAGGTGAGTGTATTCTGACCCATCGGTGGCACCCATCACAAGCAAATGCAAAAGTAAGACAATTGTTCATCTAAATAACACGGGAACATGGGGTACAAGTCAAAATAGGAAGTAGCATTACACATCATTTTTGTCACTGATGCGTCAAATTTGGAAATGTCCTCCACATGTCTACCATAAAACCTTTTGAAAGCTTTACTGATGCCTTGAAATTTGCAACCTTGATCAAACAAATTCTGAGCAGGATTTGCATGAAGCTCTTTGAAATCTTGGAAGAAAGAGAATGCCCGATTGTATCCCAAAGTTGTGAAATGTAAACACCAAAGGCGCGAAGGAAAAGTCGACATTGGAAAGTGGAAGTGATCCCGCTCATCATACAATCTTGTGGATAGTGTTTTGTCGCTCTGAATCTTGATGCATAGATCAAAATATGATACAGATGAAGCGGTCTCACTGGTCTCCTTTATTTCCAGTTCTGATGGGGAAATCAATGGAAGGGGATTGGCTATTTGATGTTTATTGAACGATATCAGATCATCAATACGCCTGAAGCTTAAGTTCAACTTCTTGACCAGATTACCTTGTTTTGATTTTGCCCATCCGAGCAGAAATTCAAAATCATATGCATAACGAAACAGAACCGTAATAAGTGGGTAATAATTGGTGCCCATGGGGATGCCTACTTTTTGGCTAAATGTCTAATCCCCAATTTGTATACAGATCTTATCTACAAGTAAACATGTAACTAGTAGAAGGATAGCTAGTACTTGCAGCCAGAATGGCATGACAGAATTGATACGTAATACTATCTGTACGATGTTGATGGTACTTTTTCGTATGTGAATCAAATTTGTCTTTTCGACTGAAAATTTTCCAACAGCTGTTACACTTAAACACTTTAGGCAGAGGTCCACAATTTCTCTAATGTTTAACTAAAACTAGTTTGGAGCTGTATAATTTCTGACAAGACTCACATGTATACAGGGGTTGTATAAGTGGAGGACATAATGTGAAAACAAAGAAACAAGTATTTCACATAAAAGTTGTCTTTCGCTGAAACATACAAAGTCGATTGAATTAGACAAAATATCTATGACAAGACAATACAACTTACTGATGTCAAGCCTGCCAAGTGTCCCTGCTTCCCAAAGATAGAAATGGTGATGGATTTTTGTCCAATGTGAATAGAGTACTGTCATGGTGTATGATGACTCGCATGGACACCATTTCAACTAAGCACGATGTAATCTTGTCACCGTTGCCTTTTTCCTATAAAGAGGGATGACAAATGGACAAATATATTCCACCATGACATTGATGATTGTTTGATTCTGATTGGTTAAAAAGAGGTTTCCCTGGAAAACCCTTTTAAATATAGTAAGCCTTTTCACACACAAAAAACCGTGCGCATGAATTCATCGATAGTCTACATATCGATTCATAAAAAGTGGCTCACCAATTGGAACTGTAAAACGTATCAATATTTTCTCTGTTACACACTTGGTCTCTAATTCAAGTCAGGGTGCCGTTGTACAAATCGACCTTAGCGCTAAGGTCATCGTACCTCGCAAACCTTACGACAGATGTGGTGCTAATGTTATTTTGTACAGCGACACCCTGGTCTCTAATACATGCCAAGTCAATGGTGAAATTAACAGATGGCCAAGCGTCTAATAGAGAAAATACGGATGTCTTTGGCGACAATATGTTGTTCCGTGCCGTAATCCTGACTGCTTCGGTGACGAGATTACAAGACTTTACAAAGACATATGTTATGCAAACGAATTAAATGTTTATAAAACTGATAGGGACATGTTCGAAGCCAACAGACTCGGAATAGGCAATCTCAATCATCATTGAAACAACAGCCAATTCAAGTAAAATATAACATTATATACATGTGTTTGAAGAAACTTTATTCATGACAACATGTTGTTTACAAACCTTTTTGTGCTTTATATTTATTGCCATCTCAGGATTTGGCAGGAGGGGATTTGAAAGTCCATCAGAAAACACTCGTCCCTTTCGAAAGGCCTCAAAAACAATGTCCTGACATCAGTGAAATTACAGCTTATGAAACTTGATGAAATTAATTTCAGAATACCAACAATTAAGAAAATCATACACGAGCCACTATTTCTGCACCACAACTGTTTCATTGCTTTCAAACGCTGGCTTTGAATCCGTGCAATCTTGAAGTCGACTGGTCAAATCATGCAGATTCCTCCTGTCATCATAGCCGGCTCATACCAGCATGTTAAATAAATGGTAGAATGTTAATTCATAAAGTTTGTTTGAGAAATATATTCGTTTAGCATTAAAAAAACCCCACTATTTCTATAACCTAGCACCCCTACAATGGAAATTGCATATTCGATTTCCAAGAAATGACTTATGGCGAGTGCAAACAGTGCACAGCAGTTTGGTGGAAATTAAAACATCTATCTTTGGACTAAGTTTGGAGGGTCATTTGTCAATTTTTTATTAAAAAAACTGTGTGTTTTGAACACTTCTTTTAAAATTCTCAAGACTTTAGGTATTTTAATATAACTTCAGTAATATTTATTGCATATATAACTACCTGTGTCCACTTTCCGGAATTTTCTAAGATTGCAGACCTTCGTACCATTGCAGGAGAGCAACATTTTCAAAGCGAGGTTCCCGTCATGGTAAACTAGACATAAACGTATTACGAGCTCGGTTCCTAATTAAAAAAAGAGGTATCTACTCTACAGAGGGACTACATCAAATTTCATAACACAGTCACTTTATCTCCTTATTGGACGGATCTCTGCTTTTTCACTCTCGTATCTGAGGTCGCATAGTGAAGTTTCGATTTCTGATGTATTGTCTCTAAAACCAGTTTATGCAAAGTAAAAAGGATGGAATCTCAATTTGGGATGTGACGAGTTCAATTGAGGGTTAGGGTTATACATGCCATTGGAAGATCAATGTGTAACATTAATTTGGTATGTTTAGTTCCAGACAGTTTTCGAACTTCATCTCATGAACAAAATCATGATCTTTACAGTGAAATATGATTACATTTCTGCATAGGAACCAAAACATTGCGTCCCGTATTGAAAGCTTATATTTTTTTTCAGTGAGTGCTTTATTTGCAGTCATCTATACTGAAAAGAGTTGTGTCTCCTTTTAATGTGTCATGAAATAACCATAAACAGTCACGTTGGTGCCCACCCTGGTCAACTTTCTATACCTTAACCCATCCTATAGGTATGTGTTTTATTAACGAAAACTGGTTGACAAAGAATGACTATGTGTTTGAAATATTCATAATAGTGACCTTGTAAAATATTGAGGGTAAAAGTTGTTTGCTCACAGATTTTGGCGTAAAGTGGGTGTTGCAGTAAACAATCTTCCACCATCTATTCAACTCAAAGTTTTCTGAGGATAAAGTGTTGGTTATATCAGATAATCATCAAACAAATAAGAGAATGAAATATCCTCATGAATGGGTAAACCTAAATTACCTTAATTGGATGTATAGAGGCACGCAGTCATGGACACGATGTGCCCAAGGTGTTTTAAAGCCTGTGTGTGGATGTATCGTGACAAAATCATTGCACATAAATATCAGAGAGCACAACAACATTTGCTTCCAGTGATTGCTGCAACTGAATGCACATATGCCCCATCAAAGTCAAAGACGTCGTTTGGCGACCGAATAATTAAGTAGATGCACAATGCAAACGTATTTGGTGTCCACAAACGTGTGATGGAATTGGAATGGATTGGATCAGGTACACATTGTACTACATTATCATCAGCACCACCGTGCTAAGAAATGATCTGCGTAACGCCAGTGTCAATAACGTTTCTATAAAACATTATAAGTTCCATTTCAGCTTATTCTGATTTGATCGAGTGTTCCTTTCCTTCACAGACTCATACGCGGACGTTACAGAAACCTGAAAAGTAAGTATATTCTTGATTCGTTTAAACTGTGTATTACATTTTTTCCAATGTTTCAAATTTATTATTTTATACGACTGTTTTTCATGTTTGCTTCTTTAAGCATAGCATTGTTTGTTACAGGACTATAATTAGTGCCTGTTCAACTACTACTATTGACTACTATCACATTCCAAAAGGATAAGTAGTATACGTTCGGCGACATCAGTAACATTCAAAATTTTGAGTAGTATATATTCTGCTACAACAATCACATTGAAGCACTATGCGTAATAAATGTTCAGCTCGTACTATCATTACTATCATATTACAGGACTATAAGTAGTATATATGTAGCTACTACTATCCCTTTTCAGAACAATAAGTAGTAAATGTGAAGCTAATACTTTCACTACCATCACAGTCCAGGGCCCCGTTCCTCAAAGCGATCTTAGCACTACGATGATCGTAAGCCTATGTTAAAGTATGGGACTTACGATCACCGTAGTGCTAAGATCGCTTTGAGGAACGGGGCCGAGAACTGTAAGAAGTATATGTTCGGCAACTTCAGTTACATTCCAGAACTATGTATGGTATATTTTCACCTACTACTATCACGTTCCAAGATT
Source organism: Haliotis rufescens (assembly GCF_023055435.1). Classification (NCBI taxonomy): domain Eukaryota; kingdom Metazoa; phylum Mollusca; class Gastropoda; order Lepetellida; family Haliotidae; genus Haliotis; species Haliotis rufescens. Next base: position 61,457,311 of record NW_025964334.1, read on the forward strand.
GTGAGTAGTTTATGTTCCGGTACACCATGACATTCCATGGATATTCCACAGCTACGAATGATATATTTTCCCCTCCTACTATCACATTCCAAAACTGTATTTTTAGCATCTACTATCACAATTTGGAGACAAACGATCAGATATGAAGATACAGATAGTGAGAGGGATGCCCTGACGGCAATGTAAGCAGGTGGAAGAAAACTGTAAAGACAAGTATTTGTCACAGAGTGACGAAATATCCCCCGCCTGTACACCATAGTACCAAATATGAAGACAATCCAGCGATTAGTTCTTGAGATATTGTGGCAACACCGTTTTCCAACTCCAAAAACAGATTTGCCTGCTGTGACCTTGAAAATGGGGTCAAGGTCACCAAATCTGACAGGTGTATGCGGTGTCTGTATATACACTATAGTTCCAAATATGAAGACAATCCAGCGATTAGTTCTTGAGATATCGCGGCAACACCGTTTTCTAACTCCAAAAGCAGATTTGCCTGCTGTGACCTTGACAATGGGGTCAAGGTCACCAAAACCGACTGGTGTCTGCGGTGTCTGTATATACACCATAGTTCCAAATATGAAGACAATCCAGTGTTTAGTTCTTGAGATATCGCGGCAACACCGTTTTCCAACTCCAAAAGCAGATTTGCCTGCTGTGACCTTGAAAATGGGATCAAGGTCACCAAAACCGACTGGTGTCTGCGGAGTCTGTATATACACCATAGTTCCAAATATGAAGACAATCCAGTGTTTAGTTCTTGAGATATCGCGGCAACACCGTTTTCCAACTCTAAAAGCAGATTTGTCTGCTGTGACCTTGAAAATGGGATTAAGGTCACCAAAACCGACTGGTGTCTGCGGAGTCTGTATATACACCATAGTTCCAAATATGAAGACAATCCAGGGTTTAGTTCTTGAGATATCGCGGCAACACCGTTTTCCAACTCTAAAAGCAGATTTGTCTGCTGTGACCTTGAAAATGGGATCAAGGTCACCAAAACCGACTGGTGTCTGCGGAGTCTGTATATACACCATAGTTCCAAATATGAAGACAACCCAGTGTTTAGTTCTTGAGATATCGCGGCAACACCGTTTTCCAACTCTAAAAGCAGATATGCCTGCTGTGACCTTGAAAATGGGATCAAGGTCACCAAAACCGACTGGTGTCTGCGGAGTCTGTATATACACCATAGTTCCAAATATGAAGACAATCCAGGGTTTAGTTCTTGAGATATCGCGGCAACACCGTTTTCCAACTCTAAAAGCAGATTTGCCTGCTGTGACCTTGAAAATGGGATCAAGGTCACCAAAACCGACTGGTGTCTGCGGAGTCTGTATATACACCATAGTTCCAAATATGAAGACAATCCAGTGTTTAGTTCTTGAGATATCGCGGCAACACCGTTTTCCAACTCTAAAAGCAGATTTGTCTGCTGTGACCTTGAAAATGGGATTAAGGTCACCAAAACCGACTGGTGTCTGCGGAGTCTGTATATACACCATAGTTCCAAATATGAAGACAATCCAGGGTTTAGTTCTTGAGATATCGCGGCAACACCGTTTTCCAACTCTAAAAGCAGATTTGTCTGCTGTGACCTTGAAAATGGGATCAAGGTCACCAAAACCGACTGGTGTCTGCGGAGTCTGTATATACACCATAGTTCCAAATATGAAGACAACCCAGTGTTTAGTTCTTGAGATATCGCGGCAACACCGTTTTCCAACTCTAAAAGCAGATATGCCTGCTGTGACCTTGAAAATGGGATCAAGGTCACCAAAACCGACTGGTGTCTGCGGAGTCTGTATATACACCATAGTTCCAAATATGAAGACAATCCAGGGTTTAGTTCTTGAGATATCGCGGCAACACCGTTTTCCAACTCTAAAAGCAGATTTGTCTGCTGTGACCTTGAAAATGGGATCAAGGTCACCAAAACCGACTGGTGTCTGCGGAGTCTGTATATACACCATAGTTCCAAATATGAAGACAATCCAGGGTTTAGTTCTTGAGATATCGCGGCAACACCGTTTTCCAACTCCAAAAGCAGATATGCCTGCTGTGACCTTGAAAATGGGATCAAGGTCACCAAAACCGACTGGTGTCTGCGGAGTCTGTATATACACCATAGTTCCAAATATGAAGACAATCCAGTGTTTAGTTCTTGAGATATCGCGGCAACAAACAGGTGGGACGTACGGACGGACGTACGGACGTATGGACGTACGGACGTACGGACGTACGTACGGACGGTCGTGAATACTATATCCCCCGCTTCGCGCTTTCGCGCGGCGGGGGATAAAAAGATTAAGATATAGATACAGTCAGTGAGAAAGAAGCACTGATGGTTATGTAAGCAGATGGACAAACTATAGGACAGAAGATTGTATTATGTAGATACAGACAGTCTTCGAAAATTACTGAAGGCTAGGTAGGTAGGTGAGAGAATAATGTAGAAAGAATAGTACATGTAGATACAGATAGAGAGAGGGAAGCACTGATGGCGAGGTCTACAAGGAAGTCTGGTGTTACACAATAGGTGGGAGAATACTGCAGACAAAATACGTTTATTGTTACAAAGGTAATAGAGGAGATGCATTAATCACTCTGTGTAGCTGTTTCGATGTCAAGTCATGTATGCTTCAGTGTTGTAGCTGTCTACATACATATATCCTGTGTTCCAGAAACAAGTGACGAGATCGAGATGATCGAGATTGACCCACCGAGACTCATGGCAAATGAGAATTCTGATCAACAAGGTAGCTTGGACAAAACTGTATACAGAAGGGAATCACTAATGGCTACACAGGAGTCTGATTTACAGGGTAGATTGCAGAATACTTTAGACAGGACATTCGCTGTAGATACCGACAGTGAGATGTAAGAACTGATGGCTGGGTAGGTTGGGAAACGCTGTAGGCCGAAGATTAGAAATAGATGCAGACAGAAAGACGGAACCTCTGATGGCTAGGAAGGTAGGCAGGAGAACACGGAAGTCGGACGATTAGATGTAGATACAGACAGTGAGAGGGATGCACTGATGGCTGGGTAGGTGGGGAATACTGTAAATACAAGATACGTGGTTTGATAGATAAGTTCTGTTTGTTTGTTTTTTGTTGTTTAACGCCGCACTCAGCAATATTCCGGCTATATGACGGCGGTCTGTAAATAATCGAGTCTGGACCAGACAATGCAGTGATTGACATCATTAGCATCGATCCACGAAATTAGGATACGATGACATGCATCGACCAAGTCAGCGAGCCTGACCACCCCGTCCCGTTACTCGCCTCTTCTGACAAGCATAATCGACTTTTACGGCAAGCATGGGTTCTACCCCGAGTTTTCAGGGGAAGATAAGTTATGAGCCTCACATATGAAGTATAGAAGTAATAGTGAAATTATTTGTTGTGGACATGAAATCAATATTCATGTTTACGCAGAAACGTGCGTGTTTCATGCATAAAATCAATAAAACGTCCACAAGATATTGCATGCGTGTTTTGCATGCAGTGCACTTTAACTGTTAACACTGCAAACACGACATGGCACCAAATGTAATGACATCACATATCCATCTGTTATGCACAGTTAGCTCTATCGGACAATCGCTCACAATTAATTCCACTGTCAAATAACAATATTATTTGGACAGAAAACCGAGTGTTAGAAAGCGTCCAAAAAACGTCGTTCTTTACCCAATATATACGAAAGAAAATGACGTGTTCGTGTTTTCACTGTAATATCAGTACATCACAAAAATATAAGAAACATCAAATATCATTTACTGTCGTGACTTCCTGCGGTCTTGCCGAACGTGAAACCATTATGTTGACATATAATAGTCAAAGCACAACAAATATTACTTGTAACGGGTCAGTGGAAGGTATTTGTGATGTCGTTATTAATTCCGTGTCACCTTAGGTTTGTTCCAAGGCCAATAGCGGTAATCTAATAACGGTCCGATCTGCCAATCAGGTTATAAATGATTCGACAAAATTTAAAAAATGGAATGAAATTTTGAATTAAAGTTAATAAAATCGATTACAACCATAAGCTCAGATATACAGTGAACATTTATTTAATAACAAAAATATATAATATTAGTGTAATGACAGGATTAGTTTCAGTACGGATATGCTGACATGGTATTGAGGGCTCACAAAAATGTCTTGCATTGTGAAAAAAACATCAAAAGCATGTAGTCTTTTATTGTGCGCACACCAATCTACATAGATGTAATGGTTGGAAAAAAGTGATCACCATGTATATCCATACAATCTTGATTCAGTGACCTTTGGAAGGTGGACAAAATTGTGGAACGTGCAGTGATCAAGAACTCCAAAACTCCAAAAGCCATAAATGAAGATATGAGTACAGCAGTGGTAAACAATGCCCCTCCTCTGCCACACACCTAAAAGGAGGGCAGCAGATTTTAAGCTTGGCATAGATAAACTTGACGACAACCCCTGTTCCCTGTCCTGACGTCAGCAACACTGGGACTGATCCCGAAAAACCAACATATGGTGATAACCAACAAGCGAATTACTGAATTGCTAGATCATTATGCATTGCCATGTTGTTGTCAGTCATAGTTCATGTTTAAATAATGTATCAACTGTTTTCACCATGCAAGATGTGAACACTGTAAGAGATGTCTAAGTTAAAACATGTTGGAGATCTGTACAAAGTTTACTTTGTGTTACAGCAACACCGACTGCCGCACATAGGGAATCAATGGGAGACTGTAAACTATTTGAAGCTAGCTACAGGGGGGACCTGGAGGCTGTTAAGTGCATCCTGGCAGCCGGTTTGGCTGATGTCAACTGTAGAGACAGGGACGGGAGGACACCAATGATGTGGGCAGCACGACATGGACATAGAGGAGTTGTAGAGTTCCTTGTGAGTGAAGGAGCTGATGTGACACTGGTCGACGGTGTCAGTAACAACATCCTTCACTTAGCCTGTGTGGTTGGAGACGTGAAGGCGGTGAAGTTCATTCTCTCAAGGAACATGTTGATCATCAACAGCAGAGGAGAGCAGAACAGGACACCAGTGATGGTGGCAGCACTGTGTGGACATGGAGAAGTGGTAAAGTCCCTTGTGAGTGAAGGAGCTAATGTGTCTCTGGTGGACAGTATCGGTAACAACATCCTTCACTTGGCCTGTGCGGGAGGACACGCGAGGACGGTGAAGTTTATCCTCTCGACAGACATGACGGACATCGACAGTAAGGGAGAGCAGAGCCTGACATCGGTGATGGTGGCTGCACTGTTCGGACACAGAGACGTTGTGGAGCTCCTTGTCAATGAGGGAGCTGATGTGTCTCTGGTGGATGATGGCGGTGACAACATCCTTCACTTGGCCTGTGTGGGGGGAGACTTGAACACAGTGAAGTTCATCCTCTCACGGAACATGGTGGACATCAACAGTAGAGGATCTCTAGTGACTCCAGTGATGCTGGCAGCACAAAAGGGTCACACAGAGATAGTGAAGTTTCTTGTGAGTGAAGTAACTGATCTATCACTAGTGGATGATGATGGTGACAGCATCCTTCACTGGGCATGTGTGGGAGGAGACGTTAATATGGTGAAGTTCATCCTCTCACGGAACATGGTGGACATCAACAGTAGAGGATCTCCAGTGACTCCAGTGATGCTGGCAGCACAAAAGGGACACACAGAGATAGTGAAGTTTCTTGTGAGTGAAGTAACTGATCTATCACTAGTGGATGATGATGGTGACAGCATCCTTCACTGGGCATGTGCGGGAGGAGACGTTAATATGGTGAAGTTCATCCTCTCACGGAACATGGTGGACATCAACAGTAGAGGATGGTGGGGGACACCAGTGATGCTGGCAGCACAGAATGGACATGGACAGATGGTGAAGTTCCTTGTGAGGAATGGAGCTGAGATGTCACATGTTACCAAACGTGGTAACACCATCCTTAACTTTGCTTGTGTGGGAGGAGATGAGGAGACAATGGAATTTGTCTACTCACAGGGCAAGGCAGACACTGATGCCAGGAACAAGAAGGAGCAGACAGCTGAATAACTGTTGGATCTCCTGGTGTTATGTGGTTCTTACTTGAAGTGAGTTGTTAGTGCAGACGTCGAAGGAATTGACGAGGTGTGTGTCCTTTATAGGTCTTTGTGTTTTATATGTCACGACTAGGATGATAATGTTTGTTTTGTTTAAGGAAATATTTGGAGACATTTTGAGATGCATGACATCACAAAGAGGGTGGAACCATTATGAATATGCTCGATGTTTTCGTTATGCACATCGAACTGCCTTGTTTTAAGTTTAAGACAAAAAATAAGACTGACATGTCGTAAACCTGTCTTAGGTATCCATCATGGCGTCCTACCTTTTGTTTGGGCTTCTCGATTGAGAAAAACAATCAACCCTAACACCTTCCGGGAAGAAAATATTCCGTGACAGGACGAGTCAACTGGACACGCTAGATGACACGCAGCTTATATCCAGATATAGGCTAAATCGGCATGCCATCATGCAAATTATTGCGAGTCTGGGGTCCTACCTCGAACGACCGACCAAGCGTTCGGTACCTCTATCACCCGAAATGCATGTTTTGATAACTCTACGATACTTTGCAAAAGGTGGTTTTCAGTCTGAAAACGGGGACCTGCACGGTGTCAGTCAACCTAGTGTATCGAGGGTGATACACAAAACCATAAATCTACTGTGCAAACATCTGAATTTGATACACTTTGCAAACGATGCCACAACCCATCAAAACACAAACGAAAGATTTTATGACATAGCTGGGTTCCCCAATGTAATAGGGTGCATCGATGGCACGCTGATCGCTATTGTTAGACCACCGCATGATGAGGAGGTCGCTTACATGTGCCTTAAGGGTTACCATGCCATCAATATTCAAGCAATTTGTGATGCTGATCTCCGGTAATTGTACAAGGTTTTATAATAGTAATCAAATTGTATATTGAATGAGAAAGATACAGACTGCTATTTCATACATCGCCACGATCACATTAAATGTACCGCCTCGCATAGTTGACCTTGACCATGACCCATTGCGCCCCCTGTCAATAAACCCACCCAATGACATCGAAGGGGCAAATAAAGGTTTAAGGAAGGGGTTCCTATAAGGTTACTGAATTATAATATTAACAGTTTGTGATGATCATACACACATTGTTCTGTCAGTAGAATGAAATGTGAAAAAAATATGTTTTTGAAATGAAATAAGTATCAAATCCATGACTTAAATGTAAAAGTAAACAATGTCAATGTCAGTAAATGTACACAAATTAATTAACTGCTCCCTGGAATTATTTGTGACAATAATATTTAAAATTATTAATTAAAGTAGTGTAAACTTATTGGATTTATTTTCAATTTAACTTACCAAGTGTGATTGCGGGATTAAACATATCAACATTTGTTAAATTAATTTAAGTGAATATTTGAAAAGATGGAAGGAATGAAAATGATATGTTTGTTTGGAAAAACAACAACAACAACAACAATAACAATTGTATGGTTTGAAGCAGTTACACCACCATCTCTCCAATATAACACTTGGTTGACCCATTCTAGGAGATCATTAATAGAGATAATGAAAATATATTTCCACTATTTTAGTTTTACCAACATTGTCTGTAGATGGCCAGGGGCAACTCATGATGCATTCATGCTGTCAAACAGCAACATTGGCACCAAATTAGAGCAGAATCCTGTGGATGGATGGTTGCTCGGTGACTCTAGGTATAACAACATTCTCATGTGAAAAATAACATCAACGTAGTTTTGATTGTAATTTGTAACACTTTATTTTTGCAGAATACCCTTTAATAAAGGAATATGTCACAATTTGGAAATGCTCAGATAAATTGACAGGTTTCAAATAAATTAATTAATGATGAAAGTAATGTTGCATTGAAGGAAAATAAAAACCCATCGATTACAGTCACATATTCTGCAAACACTTCTAACCAACATTTATCTCGTATGCCTGTCGGCCATGGCTCCTCACTCCTCTTTCAAACCCACAAACACGTGCCCACTGCAGAACCAGAAACACCGTTGAGAGGGCTTTCGGGGTGTTGAAGTCTAGATTCCGGTATGTATAGCAATAATTACGTAGGCCAAAACAATGTAGATTTTGAAGTTTTTCTTTCAAAAAACATTAAATTATTTCTTTTAAATATATAACATTATTCATGTTTTATGGCGTCTATAAGTAAGAAAAAACCCATACATGATTGATATATTAACTGAATTGCCACAAGATAACTTTTGCAATCTCTTGCTGTGGATATATAAGATATGAAAATGTGTATAAATGTTACAACAAGATATCATGGACCTATTTGTGATGGGTTTCAAACCAGGCGTGGTGTTATCCGCCAATTTTTCTCAAGACAGTGAACAATACTGAACATGTGAAAAAATTAAACATTCTGACATGAACTGAAATGTTTCTTCTGAATTAGTGAGTGTGTATTTATGCCGCTTTTCGCAATGTTCCAGCAATATCACAGCAGGGGACACCAGCAGCAATGGGCTTCACACATTGAACCCTTTCGAACCTGGGTGTTTGGCGTGATGAGCAAACTCTTTAACCACAATGCTACCCTACGGCCCCTCTCCTAAAATAGACCTAGCAGAGTCAAATATTACATATATATTTACGACAACAACGCTGAAATAGTAATTAATGATGAAATGAAATAAGAGGAGACAGGCACTGAACATTCTTTTCTGCTTGTTTCAGCAACAAATTTTCTTCATTTATTTTCAAATTTCTTTCATTTATAGCAAGATTTCTTTCCTCAATACTGAGACGCTGGATTTCTACTGACAGAATCTCCATTTTCCTTTCCTCTAAAGCCACCAATTTGTCTCTTGTGGTTGGAATTTGTCCTGAAAATATGAGTAGTATATTTCAGTACATCAAATCAAATTGAAACATGAATAAAGGTAATGTATGCTTTTTCCATAATCAAAGTACACAATATATATGTGAAAGTTTTTGGAAATTATTTGTTTTTTTCTCACCTGTTTCTCACATGTTTATAATATTGAGTGAACATTTATATGAGAAGTTGTGAGAGGAGTTGAAAATCTTTTTAGACAACAAAGGTACATTTTTTTATTTACTTTTTTCACTGGTCTTACATGTTATAAATCTTTGTGTGAATGGTCAGACCTGTGATATAGTTGAATTATCATGACAAGTTATGTCAGATCAATGATATTTTAATACCTTCCACAGCTAGTACAGTCTGAACAACTGCTGCTTTCTGTTGTGACTGCTGCTTTCTGTTGTGACTCCAGCTGTGGTGGTGATGGTGGTATAAAGAACACTGACTGCTCGTCAGGCAGACAGACATTTGTCAGGTCTTCGGGAACATCTAAAGATAATGAATAATCAGAATGTATAAGTTTTCATGCAACTGACATATTTATTTGTGACATTGACTACACTAACATCTTACAAGTGTTTTAATGACATAATGTCGAATATATTTGTAAGTGGAATCTTTATCACTGGTCATTTATAATTAAATAAGAATTAATGTTGATATGTTTTTCTATGTTATGATTTCAGATTTCTGTAACTTACATTCATTGACATCACTCTCCAATCCACCCTCACAACCGTCAATTTGACAGGAGGGAATCAGTGATACAATCTGTAAATACATTTTAATGAAGATTGTAAATTTCAAAGATTTGTAACACATAACAATAAAACATTAAAAATGTTTTATGTAGTAACCCTGTTCATGATAGATGTGAATAAATGTATCAAATGTGAAAACAATTAATACAAGTGATTACAATATACTGTAAATGTGTCATTTAGCCTGGCTGATTACATAGAAGTTATAGTAATCTTTGATATGCCAATGTAATCAACAACTCTGCTCTGCAACTTCATTAAGTGGTTGATGTGGTGGTCCTCCTCCTGTTGCACTAATCACTCTTTTTAGCGAGGCAGCCTTCCTTCTTGCTTGGCTTCTGAATACCAGATTATATCACAGTTTGAATTTGCAAGTTATAAAGGAAATTTGATCAGTCTAAATGTTTAATAAAAGATTCTATCATCGCTTGACACTCTTAGTATTGTATATGTTTTCATATAGTAAGCAAATTTGTCTAAACATAGGCAATTCAAAAAAGTTATTGACATGTTCATATCAGCCAGAAATATGTCATTTTTTTTTTTTACATAGATTGATGCTGCTAAAAACATTCTTGAATATTTATATAGTATGTTAACAGTACTGGGTTCATTTTGTTTTGAATACAAATCATACCATTATCAGATATGGCCAATGCACTTACTTAATGTCAGTTCATTTCTTCTTGATCTCCTTCTCATTGCTTTTGACCAAGCTGTTGGCACAGATTCTATTAAAAAAAATCACATAATGTCACCAAATACTATCAAAATTTTGTTTTAATACTTAATTACTACACATTGTACAAATTGATACCTCTGTTCTATATATATAATGTATGACGTTAATAATTACTTGCATAAAACAAATTAAAAATACTTACAAAAAATACAAAACGCCGATAATAAAATGTGATGTTTTTTTTCCACTTCTTGAATTAATATGTCTACTTCAATTGGCATCCAGTTTACTTTCCTGATGCGTTTATGTTTCGGAGGTGAGTCCTTGGTGCACAGAAGACGCCCGTCTGCCCGTCAATGTAGGTCAAGGGAATTCCCTTATGACGTCACTGGAAAACACCCGACCCTTTCTGTCTTCGACAGAAGAGAGCTCCCTGTCTTAGCTGCGACAGCTGTGGTAGCTGAGACACGGCTACGATAGGTTTAAGACAGCTTCAAGAATAGCTCTTATGGCAGTCGTAATTTTTATCATCTGAAGCTAAGACAGCTTCGTGAATAGGCCGCCAGGTGTTTGGCTACAGGTGTATCCTTAAGTTATTTTATGTTTCTTTAAATTCTGTCATTGTTGTCTCTCTATTCGGAGCACCTTTAGAATACAGTACCACAACTTCTCGTGAGGACGATCTCTGCCGTAGGTCACATGTCTCAAGACAAGCAACCAGTTTTTGTGAGAATCCGTCGGACGCGAACCCGCGACCTTCGGATTGTTAGCACGACAGCTAACCGACTGAGCTACGTCCACACTGTTAAACTTAGTGCAAATTTACCTAGTCATGCCTACGACGTTACGGAACTGAACAAACAGGGTCGAATAGGTGACGGACACTTACGAAGGTTACGGGTAGGCATGGTGTCTCGTGACTTCAGTCTACGGACACTTACGAATGATCCCGATGCCATTTGGCACACTCGTCCCATTCCGTAATGTACAAGATACCGAGTGGAGAGGAATGAGCCGATATGCCGCGAATTGAAAACGGCTCCAGGCGTCAAGACGTCAGACGTCGAACTCGCGAGTACGCATTAATGATATGGTATTTAATAATTCATCGAGTGATTTCTGTGACAGAAAAGTATGGTAGGGAACACTGTAAGGATGAAGTGGATAACAGTAAGGAACGAGGGAGGAAAAGCATGACTAGTGACGACTGACTAGTGACGACGCAACGGTGAGTTAGCTTTTGAATCAGTACTGAAAAAATGTAGCCGGTGAAAGTGGCTTGTGAGTGAGTGAGTGAGTGAGTTAAGATTTTAAGTCACATCGGCAATATTTCAGCCATATCGTGACTTTCAAAAGTTATATATAATAAATACATGTAAACCATAAAAACCTGTCGACAAGGGACAGGAAAATAACTAGACTTATCACAGATTATTATTTAAAACTAGCAGGGAACCATAAAAATACATCACTAGACAGGACAATACATTATAAAATGGGATATAGATCGCCAGCAACTGAAGGTAGATCACCATACTGGGGACCATGGGGACTTACAGTACCTTTGCTACCTGCATGGACCCCAGCAGGATTTACATCATCCCTTCAGTTGTTGGCGACGATTAGGGAATGTAGCTGTATTTAAAAGAACATATATTCTACGATTAAAACTATGATAGGAATAACAGACGTCGAATGATATGGACTTACTATGCCCTCTCAGGGGGACAATAATTTTACAGTACTTTAACCCCCGTAAAGGGCACAGCCATTAACAATCTCAGTTCACAATTAGACACTATCAAATTAAGAAACAATTATGTACATCAAAATTTATTTATCAGTTCAATTTCTTTTAAAAAGTTAATTATTAAATGAGACGAAACATTATTAAAAAGATCCATTATTGAAGTTGCACTGAAATATTTATCCCTTGTGATGGAAAAATCAATACAGTCAAGCAGAACATGCTTGACCGTGATTCTCTCATCACAAGGGATACAAAATGGAGGATCCTCGCTTTTTAAAATATATTCGTGTGTATACCTGCTATGGCCAATACGACATCGTCGCATAATGACCTCTTCAAATCTGGACTGACAGCCCAAGTAGGTGTAACCAATATTTGGTTTAATTACATGTAATTTATTGATACCGACTTGGGAGTCCCACTTCTTTTGCATAAGATCACAAATATAAGATCTGATTACAGGTTTAAAATCAGTGTATGGGATAAGAAGTGGTGTCACAGATTTGTTGAGTGCTGCTTTAGCAGCAGCATCAGCCATTGAGTTGCCTTTGATGCCCACATGACTGGGCAACCAACAAAAGACGATGTCGTATTGGCCAGTAGCAAGTTCATTAAATAATTCAATAATTTTGATTAAAAGTGGATATTGACAGGATACGTTATGGATAGCCTGCAGGCAAGAAAGAGAATCGGAAAATATGATAAATTTCTTATATTTTGACTGTTTACTGATATATTGTAAAGCTGTTAAAATGGCATTGGCCTCTGCCGTGAAAATATAACTTTTATCGGGTAATCTGGAGGAGATAGTCCTAGATCCAATGACAGTGGCGCTGGCAACAGCGCCACTATCCTTGGATCCATCAGTAAATATAGATTTGTAAGTATTATATGTGTTTCTTAATTCATTGTATTTTTGTTGATAGATAAGTGGATTTGTTTCCGATTTCTTTAATTTAGTTAATGTCAGATCCACCTCTGGCTTTACCAACTGCCAAGGTGGAGAAGACAAAAGCTGCGTGGGGGCTATATCTTCAAGATTAATTTGAGCAGCTGAAATATCAGATTGAAGTCTTATTCCAAGTGGGGGCAGAACCGATGATTTGTTTTTATAGAGATTTTCATAAAGGGGGTGAAAAACACAGTCATATGCTGGATTCGAATTATTAGAGCGTAATTTAGAGACATACTGTAAGGATAATTTAATGCGGCGTTGTTTAAGACATGGCTCATCAGCTTCAACATACAGACTGTGAATAGGAGAAGTTCGGAAAGATCCAAGACATAGTCTTAGACCTTGATGATGGATAGTATCCAAAAGTTTAAGGTTGCTTTTGCAGGCTCCACCATAGACGATGGAGCCATAATCCAGTTTAGAGCGAATTAGTGCTCTGTATAATTGGAGTAGGGTTTTCTGATCCCCACCCCACTTGGAATTTGAAACAACTTTCAGTAGGTCAAGGGCCTTCAGGCATTTATTTTTCAAATATTTTATATGTGGTAAAAAGGTTAAATGGTGGTCAAAAATAATACCCAGGAATTTAGCCTCTTTTACAACTTTAATCGGAGTGCTATCTAAAACTAACTCAGGGTCTTTATGAGGTTTGTATTTCCTACAAAAGTGTAAACAGTTTGTTTTGGATTTCGAAAATTTAAAACCATTTTCTAAACACCATTTATTTATCTTATTGAGACATAATTGTAATTGTCTTTCGATAGTATGCATGTTTTTACCACGACATGATATGTTAAAGTCATCCACGAATAAAGATCCATCAATGGAGTCACTTAAAACCTTAGAGAGGCTATTTATTTTAATGCTGAACAATGTGACAGACAAAATACTGCCTTGTGGGACACCCTAATCCTGATTATAATGATCAGACAGGGTAGTTCCCACGCGGACTTAAAATTGTCTGTCAGATAAAAACTTGGATATAAATTGAGGCAAACGGCCTCGCAATCCAAAGTCATGTAAGTCTTTTAAAATACCGTGCTTCCATGTAGTGTCGTATGCTTTTTCTAGATCGAAAAAGATAGACACTGCATGTTGCTTATTTACAATGGCATTCTTAACGAATGACTCCAGTCGAACTAAGTGGTCAATGGTACTGCGATTTTTACGGAATCCACATTGGATATTTGTGATTAAGTTATGGGATTCTAAGTACCAGGTTAATCTGTTATTGACCATGCGTTCCATGGTTTTGCAAACGCAACTAGTCAATGAAATTGGTTGATAATTGGAAGGATCAGTATGATCACGACCAGGTTTAGGTATGGGAATTACTATAGCATCACGCCATGAAGAAGGAAATGCTCCGGACGTCCAGATTTTATCAAAGATCATCAAGAGGGTTTCTAAACAGGATTGCGGTAAATGTTTTAAGAGTTGATAATGTATATTATCAGACCCTGAAGCAGTGTCATGAGCTTGCCCAAGGGCAGTATTGAGTTCATGAATGGAAAAGATTTCATTGTAATCCTCGCCATTATCTGAATTAAAATTTATAGGTTTCTTTTCTTGCTGCTTTTGATATTTTTGGAATTTAGGGTCATAGTTCGAGGAGGAAGAATGTTGAGCCAGAGTTTCACCAAGTTTATTAGCAATATCTGAAGTATCGGTTAATAAGTCATTCCCAGTTTTAAGGTGGTGAACACCAAATTTAGAACCCTTACCTTTAATTTTCTTAATCATGTTCCATACCTTAGATATCGGCGTACGTGAATTTATCTTGGAGACATAATTTTGCCAAGACTGACGCTTGTTTTGTTTAAAAGTACGCCTTGCCTTAGCGTTTAATATTTTAAATTTATTTAAATTGTGGACCATAGGATGGCGACGGAAATATTGTTCAGCTTTTTTCCTTGCCTTCCTAGCTAGTTTGCAATCATTGCTGAACCATGGTTTACGTATGTGAGGATTTGAAGAGGACTTCGGAATACATTCATCAGCTATTTGAATTAGTTTATCGGAAAAAAAGTTTTATAGGATCAGAAACATCAATAAAACCATCAGGTTTTAGATGATTAGTGCAAAGGGTTGCATATAAAGCCCAGTTTGCCTTAGTAAAATTCCATCGTGATGACGGAGAAACATCAGATGGTGACACAGATTGTAAAATGGTAGGAAAATGGTCGCTTCCGCATAGGTCATTGTGGACTGACCATTCAAATTCCTGAAGTAAATTGGAATCTACAACTGACAGGTCTAAACAAGAGTAAGTGCCAGTTGCAGGATGTAGATAGGTGTGAGTACCATCATTGAAAATACACAAATCATTATTCAAGAGAAAATCCTCAAGTATCTTTCCTTTATTATTAGTGTCATTACTACCCCAAAGAGGGTTATGGCCATTCAAATCTCCCATGATAACACATGGCTTAGGGAGTTGGTCATATAGTGCTTGAATATCAGACTGTCGAAGAGAGAACGACGGTGGTACATACAATGAACATAATGTAAAAACAATATTTAATGTTACACGTACCGCAACAGCCTGAAGAGGGGTATTGAGAGGAACAGGACTGTGAATGACGCCCTGCCTCACTATAACAGAAGATCCCCCAGTTGCTCTATCACCTGGAGGGGAAAAGCAATGGTATGAATCATACTGTCTTATATCAAATTTATCAATAGTTTTAAGGAAAGTTTCTTGTAAACAAAATGCAGATGGTTTGAAATCCTGAATTAATAGCTGAAGATCAGTGAAATTGTGCCGAAGTCCTCTACAATTCCATTGGATTAGATTAGGAGAGCAACTCATGGAGGCTCAATTGGAGAACGTGAGCGTGGGGAAGGTCCTCTACGCTGTAGTGGCAGCGATGGGGAGACCTCCATCTCAAGAGGTTCAAAGCTGTTGTGAACCTCTATAGGGATTGGTAAAGACTCCTTAATATGCTTAAGGGTCTTAGCTTCTTTTCGTTTCTGCTGTTTTCTTTCTTTATTGGTTAAACGTTTCGTTGCAATGATTTGATCTGTGTTAATCAGTATCTGGCTCAGGGCCTGGTTTAGGTAGGTCAGCTGGTTGAGACTGAGGGGGAGATGGTATAACAATCTGTGTTGCAGCGGATGTTGTCATCTCAGAAAGAGAGTAGAGCATAGTTTGCTGATCCGTGACCCAGCTAATTGCTGTCTGACATGAAGTATTCACCTTTTTGATGGCAGAAGAAACTGTGGCAGAGTATGACCTTGAGGAAGGAGTATTGGGAGCTTGGTCTGCTACCAATTTCTTGGCTTCAGAAAACGAAATGTTGTTTGTGTACTTTAATTTCACAATTTTAGATTCTCTGTCAAAGACAGGACATAACTTGGAGTAGGACATGTGCTCACCGTTGCAGTTTGCACAATCGATATTGTCATGTTTGCCACTGCAGCGGGAGCAAATTGGATTGTGAGTGCAAGATTTGGCCCCATGTCCAAAATGTTGACACTTAAAACAACGGAGTGGATTTGGAATATATATATCCACTCCGATGTTAAAATATCCAGCTTTGATGGATGTCGGAAGTTTTGACAGTGAAAAGGTCAAAAGATAAGTAGTGGTATTGATTATTCTGCCATTATCTTTCCGGGTGAATCGTTTTACGGAAGTCACCCCTTGAGATTTCAGTTCCACCTCAATCTCATCCTCTGACATGTCAGACAGACATTTAGCCCGATCACGAACAATGCCCCTACATGAATTAAGAGACTTGTGCACAGAGACTACTATCTCAGTATCCGCAAAATGATGTGCATTTAGCAGATTTAGAGACTGCTTTCTCCTTGCACACTCTATCAAAAGAGAACCAGACCGTAAACGAGTGACGTTCTTCACATCACCACATATTCCTTGTATAGATTTAGAAACAACAAAAGGATTGATCTTGAGTGGTTGGCCATGAACACCTTCCACAACCAGAAATCGAGGCCATGAATCTACATTAGTAACACAAGTTTCATCATCAGAAGATGAAACTGTATCTGTGTCAACGTGTCTTCTCTTATTTTTGAAACGAGAACCAGTGTTTTGTGGGGAAGCCATGATGAAAGAAAACAGATTCGACAACCCTGCTCCCCACCCGCCATGGAGTGTCAACAAGGACAGTATTGCAGTGGAAGCCAACTACATACACTAGGGTTACAGGGATGCTATACTCAAGCAATACCAACACAGGTAGCTAATAATGTCAAACAGAATAAGAGTAAGGTTGGTTCTGCCCAATACAAATATCTGATGACAATCAGAACCTGGAGGTCAATAATGCCAGATTGGCCCATGAGCCACCGCCTTCTGGCATAGGACTCTAGGCAAAGTTGTGATATGTGCAGAACGCGATAATATGCCATATATACTGCATGATATACTAATATAATCAAAATTGACATTTACCATGCACAGGGCACGGCATGACCAGCCGATTGATAGAACCGGGCCCATTCTACCACCCGTCTAGGTGAAGTAAGGGTCAAAGTGGTGTGTTGGGCAAAAGGAACACTTGTTCCTGGCTCCAATGCCCTCAACCACCAGAATCCCGTCCTCCACCGACACAGGGGCGCAACCCACGGCAAACAGGTTGCCCACTTTGGTCGCCTCTTACGACCAGCAATGGGGTGCTGTGGAAATATTCTACCCCGGTTCCACACGGGGGAAGAGCTATTAGCGCTACCCAGCACTCACCACGAGGAGGTTGCTCTTCACGAGTGCCGAAAGTGGCTTGTGTGTTCCAGGACAGATTCCAGTTGCCAAAATATTCGACACAAAACCATTTCATCCTTTTTACTTGACGTTTTTGTGTGAAGAATATTAGGAGCCGTTATATAATATATAATAGCCACTAAACGAGTACCTAACCCTAATGATCGTAAAGGGGTGATTGATTGTAAAGGGGATCCAAGGGCTAAGGATAGACTTCGGCTAATCTAATAGCCACTAAACGGTTACCTAACCCTAATGATCGTAAAGGGGTGATTGATTGTAAAGGGGAATCCAAGGGCTAAGGATAGACTTCGGCTAATCTAATAGCCACTAAACGGGTACCTAACCCTAATGATCGTAAAGGGGTGATTGATTGTAAAGGGGGATCCAAGGGCTAAGGATAGACTTCGGCTAATCCAATAGCCACTAAACGGGTACCTAACCCTAATGATCGTAAAGGGGTGATTTATCATAAAGGGGATCCAAGGGCTAAGGATAGAGCTCGGGGTTACCTACCCTAACACTGGCGACATTTGGATGTGTTCAGCGCCAATATAATATCCCTAATAAACTGCATTCTTGCGCATAATAATGAAAATTAATTAACCGAAAAAATAATATATGTATATTAGTTCCCATTTATAACCATTTCATCCACTTGAATTACGAGAAAAACGAAATAAAAAATATATAAAAAATAAAAGTGCTTTCGTAAACTAGCGCTTGCTCTAAAATGCTCTGCCGCAGGCTATAATTAGTAAACAAATACTCAAAACTCTCAACACCGCAGGGCGTATTCAATGACATTACGTGTAGAGATGATAGCTCACTGGGAGGAGCTTCTGCACACTCGATGACCCCTGATGTCACAGGGCATTGTTTCGCCGGTGTGACTGGCAACAAAATACTACAAATTACGTGATAGTGTATGATCACGTGTATGAAAGGTTTGTGGTACTGTATTCTAAAGGTAGGCCCTCTATTCGTTAAATCTCTCACTAATGAAACAAACCTTCATCTAGATTATTCACCTCTTCTTTCAAATGGTCATGATCTCTTTCTTTTTTTATGATTTTATTTCTTTTTGGAGTACACAAACAATAAGTTTACAGAATGTAGTTCACATGCAATCTTAAAAACATAGAGGTTTCAAAGTATATCAGTAGTATAGGGAATGGCGGTTCTACCGCACTGCCACCTAGGGCAGATTCATCCCCCTATAATACTTCTCCAGAGGTAATTGTTTGTGCAAAACCAGTGATGCGAACCAATGATCGTGATGGATCAAAATCTCAAACCAGTTCTTTGGCTTTGGCACAGAATACTTGGCGTGCTTGCTGTCTTCCCTTGTCTATGATTGTTTTTATTCGTCTTCACTTATGCCACTTGTCTTATGAGAATTTGATCGAATCTCCTGCTTCATTGTGTTGTATTTAGTGAGTTCTGACAATACAAACGGAACTCTTCCTCGGATATCTTGCAATCAGCCAGTGCTGTTGAAATATGATCCTCAATGCTATTCAACTTCAGCACACGAATACTGTCATGTTATAATGCTTTCTTTTGCAACTTACGAGAAATAAATGTAAGAGCTATTCCTGCCAGTCCAGAGACTCCGGCTGCTACTTCAATGCAAAGTACGATAGGTGCGGTGATTACAGATAATAAACCAAGACCGGCTGAAACAAGTCCCGTGCTAACTGCTACAAGTGCAGTGTCAACTACGTCGAGAGCATTCACTGCTCTGTGATACATTTTGTATAATCCAAGTCTAGAATCACGCTCCTTCTCTATGTGGTGTTTTATGTCTATTATTTGATGTAATTGAAATCCATCAACAGTATCCATCTTTTCAGATGCTTCATAACTATATATGAACCCTTAATATATATTATTAAAAAGAGTGTTTTAATTGGTCTTGCCTAAATGTCTTTAAAGTATACATCAGGGGAGCGACTAACACACTCTTATGTTTTGGGCGAATATAAGCCCCGAGGATGATCCCACTATTCATTCTCTTTGTTAAATGATGCCCCTACCTGTCCTCACATATGGTTGGGCAATGACGATGTTCAGCAGCCATTCAATTCTTGTTTCGAGCCTAGTCTAATTATTGTTATTAGCGTGGAAAAGATTGTATAAAGTGTTTTTTTATGGAGTCTACTAACGTTGACATCATTTAAATCTCCTTAATTAGGTGCTGGGGCATTAGGCCCAGTGAATATAACTTCTTTCTGCTTGTATACATTATCTTGTAAGTATAAAGCATATAACTTGCCATTGGTACCGGGTTTATCAAATTGAGTCTCCAAGATCGGAAAGCGCAATTTTATTACATTGTCTAAGGTTGTGCGTTCCAGGACCTGAAGAATCAACCATTATTTATAATATGGAGTGTCACACTCAAATATCCTGTACGTGCAGGTTGATGTTTTTCATCTAATACAGAAATTGAGATCTGTAATAATACCCCACCTTAACTTCTTATACTGAAATGATGAGAAACATTCTGTTCTACCACTATTGTATTTTTCATCTTTGACTGGAATAGCTCTTAGCAGAGTTGAAGTACTTTCAAGTTGAATATTATCCCTTGTACTGGTCTGTTCAAGATGGATGCACAACTTCTGATAGTGAGTGTTGGGTGCCACTTCTCTTCTTGTAAACCCAAGTGTATTTGCTAAGTCCCTGCTTCACTGCTTTAAATCAGCACCCCCTTCGACTCATTTAGTGTGAGACATTAGCTCATAAAGGCTTTACAATTTCATCATTGAGTGAGCATATGCTGTAATACCCATCAGATATAGTGCAACATTCTTTATCTAGTAATAACGTATTATTACCTCCTGCAGTACTTATATTGGTTCACAGTGGGTGATAAGTTATATCGCAGAGAGCAACTTGAAGTTGCCCAGCCGAGTTGCCGATAGCGTGAAGCAGTTGAATAGACTGTCCATTTGTTATTCCCGAAGTGTAACATACATATTAAATATACTGTATCATAATGTAATATGAAAACAACTTAGATTACAAACCAGTCGATTTTAGTAAGAGCCTCAGGTGCTTAGTTTTTTGTTCATTTCCCTGATATCTTTGAAAAATACAGGTTCACAGCAACTAGCGACAAAATGGTGCATGGTTAGTTTAACAATCCAGTGCAATTGCGGCAAAACCAGTTAAACTTTGCCATATGGTGTGCCACTACAGGATGTGTTGTATCTCTTTATGCCACAGGCTTTGGTCTGTTTTATCATTTCATGTATACCATGAGATTAGACGCATACTTGAAATGAGTGCCCCACAGGATCAA
>NW_025964335.1:0-2500 GCF_023055435.1 Haliotis rufescens
GTGTGACATGTCTGAACCTCACCTGGGAGTACAGTGTGACATGTCTGAACCTCACCTGGGAGTACAGTGTAACATGTCTGAACCTCACCTGGGAGTACAGTGTGACATGTCTGAACCTCACCTGGGAGTACAGTGTGACATGTCTGAACCTCACCTGGGAGTACAGTGTGACATGTCTGAACCTCACCTGGGAGTACAGTATGACATGTCTGAACCTCACCTTGGAGTACAGTGTGACATGTCTGAACCTTACCTGGAAGTACAGTGTGACATGTCTGAACCTCACCTGGCAGTACAGTGTGACATGTCTGAACCTCACCTGGCAGTACAGTGTGACATCTCTGAACCTCACCTAAGAGTACAGTGTGACATGTCTGAACCTTACCTGGAAGTACAGTGTGACATGTCTTAACCTCACCTGGCAGTACAGTGTGACATGTCTGAACCTCACCTGGAAGTACAGTCTGACATGTCTGGACCTCACTTGAAAGCCCAGCATGACATATCTGAACCTCA
This sequence comes from Haliotis rufescens, assembly GCF_023055435.1. Taxonomy (NCBI): domain Eukaryota; kingdom Metazoa; phylum Mollusca; class Gastropoda; order Lepetellida; family Haliotidae; genus Haliotis; species Haliotis rufescens. The sequence goes on from NW_025964335.1 coordinate 517, forward strand.
TGTGGGAGTACATTCTGACTTGTCTTAACCTCTTCGGGGAGTAAAGTGTGATTTGTCTAAACCTCACCTGGAAGCCCAGCATGACGTATCTGAACCTCACGTGGGAGTACATTCTGACTTGTCTTAACTTTTCTGGGAGTAAAGTGTGATTTGTCTAAACTTCACCTGGGAGCCCAGCATGACATGTCTGAACGTCACATCAGAAGCATCAAGCAAGACATCTAATCCTCATCTGAGAAGTACCACGTGGTATATCTGGACAGTACACCCAAACTATGTCAGATCAGAGGCATCACGTGACATACGGTAACCTCACCTGAGAAGTACCACGTGACATTCATGGTGGCGTCCATGCCTGCCCAGTACAGACAGGAGTACCACTTCTGCACATTGATGCCGCGCACGACGTCGGACCCCTGGAACACCTCCACGGTGTTTGCCTCGCCGAAGTGCAGGGCGCCGCTAGCGGAGAAGATGTGACCCTGTCCGTTCTTACTCTGATAACCAAACAGGTACCTCTGACTGTTCTTTTGTAGGTCTTCCACATAGCAGAGGCCTAAATTGGGGAAAAGGAAATTCGATTTAGATTAATTTGCTGGCCACTCACTCACTCACTCACTCACTCACTCACTCACTCACCACCAACCCACCCAAAACCCACTCACTCACTCACTCACTCACTCACTCACTCACTCACGACACCATGTCCTTAGAACTCACTTTTGTCTGGCAGTATGGAAATGAGTTCATTTGTATCGTAGCTGTAGTAGGCCCACAACTTGACGCCGAAGTCGCTGACGCGCACTTCACCCCTATTGTTGATGTCGTCGTAGTATTCGTGAACTTCTGTGGTGGTGTTGAGGTCGAGGAAGTTGCACTCTACGTGGACTTCAAACTGCTGGGGTAAAGATGGCCGAGTGTGTTGCTGACCTACAATGTACAAAATGGACACTGGTCAATGGAACAGATCGAACTGATCAGTGAAACAAACACACAGTCGGACATAGGTCAGTGGAATAAACACAAACAGGTGACACAGATCAGTGAAACAAACACACAGTCGGACATAGGTCAGTGGAATAAACACAAACAGGTGACACAGATCAGTGAAACAAACACACAGTCGGACATAGGTCAGTGGAATAAACACAAACAGGTCACACAGATCAGTGAAACAAACACACAGTCGGACATAGGTCAGTGGAATAAACAAAACAGGTCACACAGATCAGTGAAACAAACACACAGTCGGACATAGGTCAGTGGTATAAACACAAACAGGTGACACAGATCAGTGAAACAAACACACAGTCGGACATAGGTCAGTGGAATAAACACAAACAGGTCACACAGATCAGTGAAACAAACACGCAGTCGGACATAGGTCAGTGGTATAAACACAAACAGGTGACACAGATCAGTGAAACAAACACACAGTCGGACATAGGTCAGTGGAATAAACACAAACAGGTCACACAGATCAGTGAAACAAACACACAGTCGGACATAGGTCAGTGGTATAAACACAAACAGGTCACACAGATCAGTGAAACAAACACACAGTCGGACATAGGTCAGTGGAATAAACACAAACAGGTCACACAGATCAGTGAAACAAACACGCACTCCAGATATACAGTTGGACATAGGTCAGTGGAACATATATACAGTTGGACATAGGTCAGTGGAACATATATACAGTCGGTGTTAATTGTGACTTGAAAGGTAAAGACATGTATACTTGTTTCTGAAGAGCCCAGGTCGAATAGGAAAATCAAAATATAATTTTTTGCCATTGAAGATACATACCATTCTATGATAATATGTTAAATAAGAAGGTTCTGTATAAGCAATAAAGATAATGGCACATAATTCACCAAGGAAACATATATATGTCCATATACATGCACGTGAAAGATCTGGAGGGTGAGGGCAGGGGCAGAGATGTTTTTAACATGAAATCTCTTTCCCGATAATACTGGAA